>NW_026089448.1:0-239548 GCF_933775445.1 Argentina anserina
TACTCAAACGAGAATTGAAAAGATACACAATTGGAATAGTAAACAGACGCAAACGATGTAAAGATACTCAGTTTGAAAGAAACACACTCCCACACTTGCAAAACACTCAAATTCAATAGAAACTCGCATCAGAAAGCCGTTCAGAAAGATACTCAAACGAGAATTGAAAAGATACACAATTCGAATAGTAAAGATACGCAAACGATGTAAATATACTCAGTTTGAAAGAAACACACTGCCACACTTGCAAAACTCTCAAATTCAATAGAAACTCGCATCAGAAAGCCTTACAGAAAGATACTCAAACGAGAATTGAAAAGATACACAATTGGAATAGTAAAGATACGCAAACGATGTAAAGATACTCAATTTGAAAGAAACACACTCCCACACTTGCAAAACTCTCAAATTCAATAGAAACTCGCATCAGAAAGCCTTACATAAAGATACTCAAACGAGAATTGAAAAGATACACAATTGGAATAGTAAAGATACGCAAACGATGTAAAGATACTCAGTTTGAAAGAAACACACTCCCACACTTGCAAAACTCTCAAATTCAATAGAAACTCGCATCAGAAAGCCTTACATAAAGATACTCAAACGAGAATTGAAAAGATACACAATTGGAATAGTAAAGATACGCAAACGATGTAAAGATACTCAGTTTGAAAGAAACACACTCCCACACTTGCAAAACTTTCAAATTCAATAGAAACTCGCATCAGAAAGCCTTACATAAAGATACTCAAACGTCAATTGAAAAGATACACAATTGGAATAGTAAAGATACGCAAACGATGTAAAGATACTCAGTTTGAAAGAAACACACTCCCACACTTGCAAAACTCTCAAATTCAATAGAAACTCGCATCAGAAAGCCTTACATAAAGATACTCAAACGTCAATTGAAAAGATACACAATTGGAATAGTAAAGATACGCAAACGATGTAAAGATACTCAGTTTGAAAGAAACACACTCCCACACTTGCAAAACTCTCAAATTCAATAGAAACTCGCATCAGAAAGCCGTTCAGAAAGATACTCAAACGAGAATTGAAAAGATACACAATTCGAATAGTAAAGATACGCAAACGATGTAAATATACTCAGTTTGAAAGAAACACACTGCCACACTTGCAAAACTCTCAAATTCAATAGAAACTCGCATCAGAAAGCCTTACAGAAAGATACTCAAACGAGAATTGAAAAGATACACAATTGGAATAGTAAAGATACGCAAACGATGTAAAGATACTCAATTTGAAAGAAACACACTCCCACACTTGCAAAACTCTCAAATTCAATAGAAACTCGCATCAGAAAGCCTTACATAAAGATACTCAAACGAGAATTGAAAAGATACACAATTGGAATAGTAAACAGACGCAAACGATGTAAAGATACTCAGTTTGAAAGAAACACACTCCCACACTTGCAAAACTCTCAAATTCAATAGAAACTCGCATCAGAAAGCCTTACATAAAGATACTCAAACGAGAATTGAAAAGATACACAATTGGAATAGTAAAGATACGCAAACGATGTAAAGATACTCAGTTTGAAAGAAACACACTCCCACACTTGCAAAACTTTCAAATTCAATAGAAACTCGCATCAGAAAGCCTTACATAAAGATACTCAAACGTCAATTGAAAAGATACACAATTGGAATAGTAAAGATACGCAAACGATGTAAAGATACTCAGTTTGAAAGAAACACACTCCCACACTTGCAAAACTCTCAAATTCAATAGAAACTCGCATCAGAAAGCCTTACATAAAGATACTCAAACGTCAATTGAAAAGATACACAATTGGAATAGTAAAGATACGCAAACGATGTAAAGATACTCAGTTTGAAAGAAACACACTCCCACACTTGCAAAACTCTCAAATTCAATAGAAACTCGCATCAGAAAGCCTTACATAAAGATACTCAAACGACAATTGAAAAGATACACAATTGGAATAGTAAATATACGCAAACGATGTAAACATACTCAATTTGAAAGAAACACACTGCCACACTTGCAAAACTCTCAAATTCAATAGAAACTCGCATCAGAAAGCCTTACAGAAAGATACTCAAACGAGAATTGAAAAGATACACAATTGGAATAGTAAAGATACGCAAACGATGTAAAGATACTCAATTTGAAAGAAACACACTCCCACACTTGCAAAACTCTCAAATTCAATAGAAACTCGCATGAGAAAGCCTTACATAAAGATACTCAAACGAGAATTGAAAAGATACACAATTGGAATAGTAAAGATACGCAAACGATGTAAAGATACTCAGTTTGAAAGAAACACACTCCCACACTTGCAAAACTCTCAAATTCAATAGAAACTCGCATCAGAAATCCTTACATAAAGATACTCAAACGAGAATTGAAAAGATACACAATTGGAATAGTAAACAGACGCAAACGATGTAAAGATACTCAGTTTGAAAGAAACACACTCCCACACTTGCAAAACACTCAAATTCAATAGAAACTCGCATCAGAAAGCCGTTCAGAAAGATACTCAAACGAGAATTGAAAAGATACACAATTCGAATAGTAAAGATACGCAAACGATGTAAATATACTCAGTTTGAAAGAAACACACTGCCACACTTGCAAAACTCTCAAATTCAATAGAAACTCGCATCAGAAAGCCTTACAGAAAGATACTCAAACGAGAATTGAAAAGATACACAATTGGAATAGTAAACATACGCAAACGATGTAAGGATACTCAGTTTGAAAGAAACACACTCCCACACTTGCAAAACTCTCAAATTCAATAGAAACTCGCATCAGAAAGCCTTACAGAAAGATACTCAAACGTCAATTGAAAAGATACACAATTGGAATAGTAAAGATACGCAAACGATGTAAAGATACTCAGTTTGAAAGAAACACACTCCCACACTTGCAAAACTCTCAAATTCAATAGAAACTCGCATCAGAAATCCTTACATAAAGATACTCAAACGAGAATTGAAAAGATACACAATTGGAATAGTAAACATACGCAAACGATGTAAAGATACTCAGTTTGAAAGAAACACACTCCCACACTTGCAAAACACTCAAATTCAATAGAAACTCGCATCAGAAAGCCGTTCAGAAAAATACTCAAACGAGAATTGAAAAGATACACAATTGGAATAGTAAAGATACGCAAACGATGTAAAGATACTCAGTTTGAAAGAAACACACTCCCACACTTGCAAAACTCTCAAATTCAATAGAAACTCGCATCAGAAATCCTTACATAAAGATACTCAAACGAGAATTGAAAAGATACACAATTGGAATAGTAAACAGACGCAAACGATGTAAAGATACTCAGTTTGAAAGAAACACACTCCCACACTTGCAAAACACTCAAATTCAATAGAAACTCGCATCAGAAAGCCGTTCAGAAAGATACTCAAACGAGAATTGAAAAGATACACAATTCGAATAGTAAAGATACGCAAACGATGTAAATATACTCAGTTTGAAAGAAACACACTGCCACACTTGCAAAACTCTCAAATTCAATAGAAACTCGCATCAGAAAGCCTTACAGAAAGATACTCAAACGAGAATTGAAAAGATACACAATTGGAATAGTAAAGATACGCAAACGATGTAAAGATACTCAGTTTGAAAGAAACACACTCCCACACTTGCAAAACTCTCAAATTCAATAGAAACTCGCATCAGAAAGCCTTACAGAAAGATACTCAAACGAGAATTGAAAAGATACACAATTGGAATAGTAAAGATACGCAAACGATGTAAAGATACTCAGTTTGAAAGAAACACACTCCCACACTTGCAAAACTTTCAAATTCAATAGAAACTCGCATCAGAAAGCCTTATATAAAGATACTCAAACGACAATTGAAAAGATACACAATTGGAATAGTAAAGATACGCAAACGATGTAAAGATACTCAGTTTGAAAGAAACACACTCCCACACTTGCAAAACTCTCAAATTCAATAGAAACTCGCATCAGAAAGCCTTACATAAAGATACTCAAACGACAATTGAAAAGATACACAATTGGAATAGTAAATATACGCAAACGATGTAAACATACTCAATTTGAAAGAAACAGACTGCCACACTTGCAAAACTCTCAAATTCAATAGAAACTCGCATCAGAAAGCCTTACAGAAAGATACTCAAACGAGAATTGAAAAGATACACAATTGGAATAGTAAAGATACGCAAACGATGTAAAGATACTCAATTTGAAAGAAACACACTCCCACACTTGCAAAACTCTCAAATTCAATAGAAACTCGCATCAGAAAGCCTTACATAAAGATACTCAAACGAGAATTGAAAAGATACACAATTGGAATAGTAAAGATACGCAAACGATGTAAAGATACTCAGTTTGAAAGAAACACACTCCCACACTTGCAAAACTCTCAAATTCAATAGAAACTCGCATCAGAAATCCTTACATAAAGATACTCAAACGAGAATTGAAAAGATACACAATTGGAATAGTAAACATACGCAAACGATGTAAAGATACTCAGTTTGAAAGAAACACACTCCCACACTTGCAAAACTCTCAAATTCAATAGAAACTCGCATCAGAAAGCCGTTCAGAAAGATACTCAAACGAGAATTGAAAAGATACACAATTGGAATATTAAAGATACGCAAACGATGTAAAGATACTCAGTTTGAAAGAAACACACTCCCACACTTGCAAAACTCTCAAATTCAATAGAAACTCGCATCAGAAAGCCTTACATAAAGATACTCAAACGAGAATTGAAAAGATACACAATTGGAATAGTAAACATACGCAAACGATGTAAACATACTCAATTTGAAAGAAACACACTGCCACACTTGCAAAACTCTCAAATTCAATAGAAACTCGCATCAGAAAGCCGTTCAGAAAGATACTCAAACGAGAATTGAAAAGATACACAATTGGAATAGTAAAGATACGCAAACGATGTAAAGATACTCAGTTTGAAAGAAACACAGTCCCACACTTGCAAAACTCTCAAATTCAATAGAAACTCGCATCAGAAAGCCGTTCAGAAAGATACTCAAACGAGAATTGAAAAGATACACAATTGGAATATTAAAGATACGCAAACGATGTAAAGATACTCAGTTTGAAAGAAACACACTCCCACACTTGCAAAACTCTCAAATTCAATAGAAACTCGCATCAGAAATCCTTACATAAAGATACTCAAACGAGAATTGAAAAGATACACAATTGGAATAGTAAACATACGCAAACGATGTAAAGATACTCAGTTTGAAAGAAACACACTCCCACACTTGCAAAACTCTCAAATTCAATAGAAACTCGCATCAGAAAGCCGTTCAGAAAGATACTCAAACGAGAATTGAAAAGATACACAATTGGAATATTAAAGATACGCAAACGATGTAAAGATACTCAGTTTGAAAGAAACACACTCCCACACTTGCAAAACTCTCAAATTCAATAGAAACTCGCATCAGAAAGCCTTACATAAAGATACTCAAACGAGAATTGAAAAGATACACAATTGGAATAGTAAACATACGCAAACGATGTAAACATACTCAATTTGAAAGAAACACACTGCCACACTTGCAAAACTCTCAAATTCAATAGAAACTCGCATCAGAAAGCCGTTCAGAAAGATACTCAAACGAGAATTGAAAAGATACACAATTGGAATAGTAAAGATACGCAAACGATGTAAAGATACTCAGTTTGAAAGAAACACACTCCCACACTTGCAAAACTCTCAAATTCAATAGAAACTCCCATCAGAAAGCCTTACATAAAGATACTCAAACGACAATTGAAAAGATACACAATTGGAATAGTAAATATACGCAAACGATGTAAAGATACTCAGTTTGAAAGAAACACACTCCCACACTTGCAAAACTCTCATATTCAATAGAAACTCGCATCAGAAAGCCTTACAGAAAGATACTCAAACGAGAATTGAAAAGATACACAATTCGAATAGTAAAGATACGCAAACGATGAAAAGATACTCAGTTTGAAAGAAACACACTCCCACACTTGCAAAACTCTCAAATTCAATAGAAACTCGCATCAGAAAGCCTTACAGAAAGATACTCAAACGAGACTTGAAAAGATACACAATTGGAATAGTAAAGATACGCAAACGATGTAAACATACTCAATTTGAAAGATACACACTCCCACACTTGCAAAACTCTCAAATTCAATAGAAACTCGCATCAGAAAGCCTTACATAAAGATACTCAAACGAGAATTGAAAAGATACACAATTGGAATAGTAAAGATACGCAAACGATGAAAAAATACTCAGTTTGAAAGAAACACACTCCCACACTTGCAAAACTCTCAAATTCAATAGAAACTCGCATCAGAAAGCCTTACAGAAAGATACTCAAACGAGAATTGAAAAGATACACAATTGGAATAGTAAATATACGCAAACGATGTAAAGATACTCAGTTTGAAAGAAACACACTCCCACACTTGCAAAACTCTCAAATTCAATAGAAACTCGCATCAGAAAGCCTTACAGAAAGATACTCAAACGACAATTGAAAAGATACACAATTGGAATAGTAAAGATACGCAAACGATGTAAAGATACTCAGTTTGAAAGAAACACACTCCCACACTTGCCAAACTCTCAAATTCAATAGAAACTCGCATCAGAAAGCCTTACATAAAGATACTCAAACGAGAATTGAAAAGATACACAATTGGAATAGTAAAGATACGCAAACGATGTAAAGATACTCAGTTTGAAAGAAACACACTCCCACACTTGCCAAACTCTCAAATTCAATAGAAACTCGCATCAGAAAGCCTTACATAAAGATACTCAAACGAGAATTGAAAAGATACACAATTGGAATAGTAAACATACGCAAACGATGTAAGGATACTCAGTTTGAAAGAAACACACTCCCACACTTGCAAAACTCTCAAATTCAATAGAAACTCGCATCAGAATGCCTTACATAAAGATACTCAAACGAGAATTGAAAAGATACACAATTGGAATTGTAAACATACGCAAACGATGTAAGGATACTCAGTTTGAAAGAAACACACTCCCACACTTGCAAAACTCTCAAATTCAATAGAAACTCGCATCAGAAAGCCGTTCAGAAAGATACTCAAACGAGAATTGAAAAGATACACAATTCGAATAGTAAATATACGCAAACGATGAAAAGATACTCAGTTTGAAAGAAACACACTCCCACACTTGCAAAACTCTCAAATTCAATAGAAACTCGCATCAGAAAGCCTTACAGAAAGATACTCAAACGACAATTGAAAAGATACACAATTGGAATAGTAAAGATACGCAAACGATGTAAAGATACTCAGTTTGAAAGAAACACACTCCCACACTTGCAAAACTCTCAAATTCAATAGAAACTCGCATCAGAAATCCTTACATAAAGATACTCAAACGAGAATTGAAAAGATACACAATTGGAATAGTAAAGATACGCAAACGATGTAAAGATACTCAGTTTGAAAGAAACACACTCCCACACTTGCAAAACACTCAAATTCAATAGAAACTCGCATCAGAAATCCTTACATAAAGATACTCAAACGAGAATTGAAAAGATACACAATTGGAATAGTAAACAGACGCAAACGATGTAAAGATACTCAGTTTGAAAGAAACACACTCCCACACTTGCAAAACACTCAAATTCAATAGAAACTCGCATCAGAAAGCCGTTCAGAAAGATACTCAAACGAGAATTGAAAAGATACACAATTCGAATAGTAAAGATACGCAAACGATGTAAATATACTCAGTTTGAAAGAAACACACTGCCACACTTGCAAAACTCTCAAATTCAATAGAAACTCGCATCAGAAAGCCTTACAGAAAGATACTCAAACGAGAATTGAAAACATACACAATTGGAATAGTAAACATACGCAAACGATGTAAGGATACTCAGTTTGAAAGAAACACACTCCCACACTTGCAAAACTCTCAAATTCAATAGAAACTCGCATCAGAAAGCCTTACAGAAAGATACTCAAACGAGAATTGAAAAGATACACAATTGGAATAGTAAAGATACGCAAACGATGTAAAGATACTCAGTTTGAAAGAAACACACTCCCACACTTGCAAAACTTTCAAACTCAATAGAAACTCGCATCAGAAAGCCTTACATAAAGATACTCAAACGACAATTGAAAATATACACAATTGGAATAGTAAAGATACGCAAACGATGTAAAGATACTCAGTTTGAAAGAAACACACTCCCACACTTGCAAAACACTCAAATTCAATAGAAACTCGCATCAGAAAGCCGTTCAGAAAGATACTCAAACGAGAATTGAAAAGATACACAATTCGAATAGTAAAGATACGCAAACGATGTAAATATACTCAGTTTGAAAGAAACACACTGCCACACTTGCAAAACTCTCAAATTCAATAGAAACTCGCATCAGAAAGCCTTACATAAAGATACTCAAACGACAATTGAAAAGATACACAATTGGAATAGTAAATATACGCAAACGATGTAAACATACTCAATTTGAAAGAAACACACTGCCACACTTGCAAAACTCTCAAATTCAATAGAAACTCGCATCAGAAAGCCGTACAGAAAGATACTCAAACGAGAATTGAAAAGATACACAATTGGAATAGTAAAGATACGCAAACGATGTAAAGATACTCAGTTTGAAAGAAACACTCTCCCACACTTGCAAAACTTTCAAATTCAATAGAAACTCGCATCAGAAAGCCTTACATAAAGATACTCAAACGTCAATTGAAAAGATACACAATTGGAATAGTAAAGATACGCAAACGATGTAAAGATACTCAGTTTGAAAGAAACACACTCCCACACTTGCAAAACTCTCATATTCAATAGAAACTCGCATCAGAAAGCCTTACAGAAAGATACTCAAACGAGAATTGAAAAGATACACAATTGGAATAGTAAAGATACGCAAACGATGAAAAGATACTCAGTTTGAAAGAAACACACTCCCACACTTGCAAAACTCTCAAATTCAATAGAAACTCGCATCAGAAAGCCTTACAGAAAGATACTCAAACGAGACTTGAAAAGATACACAATTGGAATAGTAAAGATACGCAAACGATGTAAAGATACTCAGTTTGAAAGAAACACACTCCCACACTTGCAAAACACTCAAATTCAATAGAAACTCGCATCAGAAAGCCGTTCAGAAAGATACTCAAACGAGAATTGAAAAGATACACAATTCGAATAGTAAAGATACGCAAACGATGTAAATATACTCAGTTTGAAAGAAACACACTGCCACACTTGCAAAACTCTCAAATTCAATAGAAACTCGCATCAGAAAGCCTTACATAAAGATACTCAAACGACAATTGAAAAGATACACAATTGGAATAGTAAATATACGCAAACGATGTAAACATACTCAATTTGAAAGAAACACACTGCCACACTTGCAAAACTCTCAAATTCAATAGAAACTCGCATCAGAAAGCCTTACAGAAAGATACTCAAACGAGAATTGAAAAGATACACAATTGGAATAGTAAAGATACGCAAACGATGTAAAGATACTCAGTTTGAAAGAAACACACTCCCACACTTGCAAAACTCTCAAATTCAATAGAAACTCGCATCAGAAAGCCTTACATAAAGATACTCAAACGTCAATTGAAAAGATACACAATTGGAATAGTAAAGATACGCAAACGATGTAAAGATACTCAGTTTGAAAGAAACACACTCCCACACTTGCAAAACTCTCATATTCAATAGAAACTCGCATCAGAAAGCCTTACAGAAAGATACTCAAACGAGAATTGAAAAGATACACAATTCGAATAGTAAAGATACGCAAACGATGAAAAGATACTCAGTTTGAAAGAAACACACTCCCACACTTGCAAAACTCTCAAATTCAATAGAAACTCGCATCAGAAAGCCTTACAGAAAGATACTCAAACGAGACTTGAAAAGATACACAATTGGAATAGTAAAGATACGCAAACGATGTAAAGATACTCAGTTTGAAAGAAACACACTCCCACACTTGCAAAACACTCAAATTCAATAGAAACTCGCATCAGAAAGCCGTTCAGAAAGATACTCAAACGAGAATTGAAAAGATACACAATTCGAATAGTAAAGATACGCAAACGATGTAAATATACTCAGTTTGAAAGAAACACACTGCCACACTTGCAAAACTCTCAAATTCAATAGAAACTCGCATCAGAAAGCCTTACATAAAGATACTCAAACGACAATTGAAAAGATACACAATTGGAATAGTAAATATACGCAAACGATGTAAACATACTCAATTTGAAAGAAACACACTGCCACACTTGCAAAACTCTCAAATTCAATAGAAACTCGCATCAGAAAGCCTTACAGAAAGATACTCAAACGAGAATTGAAAAGATACACAATTGGAATAGTAAAGATACGCAAACGATGTAAAGATACTCAGTTTGAAAGAAACACTCTCCCACACTTGCAAAACTTTCAAATTCAATAGAAACTCGCATCAGAAAGCCTTACATAAAGATACTCAAACGTCAATTGAAAAGATACACAATTGGAATAGTAAAGATACGCAAACGATGTAAAGATACTCAGTTTGAAAGAAACACACTCCCACACTTGCAAAACTCTCATATTCAATAGAAACTCGCATCAGAAAGCCTTACAGAAAGATACTCAAACGAGAATTGAAAAGATACACAATTCGAATAGTAAAGATACGCAAACGATGAAAAGATACTCAGTTTGAAAGAAACACACTCCCACACTTGCAAAACTCTCAAATTCAATAGAAACTCGCATCAGAAAGCCTTACAGAAAGATACTCAAACGAGACTTGAAAAGATACACAATTGGAATAGTAAAGATACGCAAACGATGTAAACATACTCAATTTGAAAGATACACACTCCCACACTTGCAAAACTCTCAAATTCAATAGAAACTCGCATCAGAAAGCCTTACATAAAGATACTCAAACGAGAATTGAAAAGATACACAATTGGAATAGTAAAGATACGCAAACGATGAAAAAATACTCAGTTTGAAAGAAACACACTCCCACACTTGCAAAACTCTCAAATTCAATAGAAACTCGCATCAGAAAGCCTTACAGAAAGATACTCAAACGAGAATTGAAAAGATACACAATTGGAATAGTAAATATACGCAAACGATGTAAAGATACTCAGTTTGAAAGAAACACACTCCCACACTTGCAAAACTCTCAAATTCAATAGAAACTCGCATCAGAAAGCCTTACAGAAAGATACTCAAACGACAATTGAAAAGATACACAATTGGAATAGTAAAGATACGCAAACGATGTAAAGATACTCAGTTTGAAAGAAACACACTCCCACACTTGCCAAACTCTCAAATTCAATAGAAACTCGCATCAGAAAGCCTTACATAAAGATACTCAAACGAGAATTGAAAAGATACACAATTGGAATAGTAAAGATACGCAAACGATGTAAAGATACTCAGTTTGAAAGAAACACACTCCCACACTTGCCAAACTCTCAAATTCAATAGAAACTCGCATCAGAAAGCCTTACATAAAGATACTCAAACGAGAATTGAAAAGATACACAATTGGAATAGTAAACATACGCAAACGATGTAAGGATACTCAGTTTGAAAGAAACACACTCCCACACTTGCAAAACTCTCAAATTCAATAGAAACTCGCATCAGAAAGCCTTACATAAAGATACTCAAACGAGAATTGAAAAGATACACAATTGGAATTGTAAACATACGCAAACGATGTAAGGATACTCAGTTTGAAAGAAACACACTCCCACACTTGCAAAACTCTCAAATTCAATAGAAACTCGCATCAGAAAGCCGTTTAGAAAGATACTCAAACGAGAATTGAAAAGATACACAATTGGAATAGTAAATATACGCAAACGATGAAAAGATACTCAGTTTGAAAGAAACACACTCCCACACTTGCAAAACTCTCAAATTCAATAGAAACTCGCATCAAAAAGCCTTACAGAAAGATACTCAAACGAGAATTGAAAAGATACACAATTGGAATAGTAAAGATACGCAAACGATGTAAAGATACTCAGTTTGAAAGAAACACACTCCCACACTTGCAAAACTCTCAAATTCAATAGAAACTCGCATAAGAAAGCCTTACAGAAAGATACTAAAACGAGAATTGAAAAGATACACAATTGGAATAGTAAAGATACGCAAACGATGTAAACATACTCAATTTGAAAGAAACACACTGCCACACTTGCAAAACTCTAAAATTCAATAGAAACTCGCATCAGAAAGCCTTACATAAAGATACTCAAACGAGAATTGAAAAGATACACAATTGGAATAGTAAAGATACGCAAACGATGTAAAGATACTCAGTTTGAAAGAAACACACTCCCACACTTGCAAAACTCTCAAATTCAATAGAAACTCGCATCAGAAAGCCTTACAGAAAGATACTCAAACGAGAATTGAAAAGATACACAATTGGAATAGTAAAGATACGCAAACGATGTAAAGATACTCAGTTTGAAAGAAACACACTCCCACACTTGCAAAACTATCAAATTCAATAGAAACTCGCATCAGAAAGCCTTACATAAAGATACTCAAACGACAATTGAAAAGATACACAATTGGAATAGTAAAGATACGCAAACGATGTAAAGATACTCAGATTGAAAGAAACACACTCCCACACTTGCAAAACTCTCAAATTCAATAGAAACTCGCATCATAAAGCCTTACATAAAGATACTCAAACGAGAATTGAAAAGATACACAATTGGAATAGTAAACATACGCAAACGATGTAAGGATACTCAGTTTGAAAGAAACACACTCCCACACTTGCAAAACTCTCAAATTCAATAGAAACTCGCATCAAAAAGCCGTTCAGAAAGATACTCAAACGAGAATTGAAAAGATACACAATTGGAATATTAAAGATACGCAAACGATGTAAAGATACTCAGTTTGAAAGAAACACACTCCCACACTTGCCAAACTCTCAAATTCAATAGAAACTCGCATCAGAAAGCCTTACATAAAGATACTCAAACGACAATTGAAAAGATACACAATTGGAATAGTAAACATACGCAAACGATGTAAGGATACTCAGTTTGAAAGAAACACAATCCCACACTTGCAAAACTCTCAAATTCAATAGAAACTCGCATCAGAAAGCCGTTCAGAAAGATACTCAAACGACAATTGAAAAGATACACAATTGGAATAGTAAATATACGCAAACGATGTAAAGATACTCAGTTTGAAAGAAACACACTCCCACACTTGCAAAACTCTCAAATTCAATAGAAACTCGCATCAGAAAGCCTTACAGAAAGATACTCAAACGAGAATTGAAAAGATACACAATTGGAATAGTAAAGATACGCAAACGATGTAAAGATACTCAGTTTGAAAGAAACACACTCCCACACTTGCAAAACTCTCAAATGCAATAGAAACTCGCATCAGAAAGCCTTACAGAAAGATACTCAAACGAGAATTGAAAAGATACACAATTGGAATAGTAAAGATACGCAAACGATGTAAAGATACTCAGTTTGAAAGAAACACACTCCCACACTTGCAAAACTCTCAAATTCAATAGAAACTCGCATCAGAAAGCGGTTCAGAAAGATACTCAAACGAGAATTGAAAAGATACACAATTGGAATAGTAAAGATACGCAAACGATGTAAATATACTCAATTTGAAAGAAACACACTGCCACACTTGCAAAACTCTCAAATTCAATAGAAACTCGCATCAGAAAGCCTTACAGAAAGATACTCAAACGAGAATTGAAAAGATACACAATTGGAATAGTAAAGATACGCAAACGATGTAAACATACTCAATTTGAAAGAAACACACTGCCACACTTGCAAAACTCTAAAATTCAATAGAAACTCGCATCAGAAAGCCTTACATAAAGATACTCAAACGAGAATTGAAAAGATACACAATTGGAATATTAAAGATACGCAAACGATGAAAAAATACTCAGTTTGAAAGAAACACACTCCCACACTTGCAAAACTCTCAAATTCAATAGAAACTCGCATCAGAAAGCCTTACATAAAGATACTCAAACGACAATTGAAAAGATACACAATTGGAATAGTAAAGATACGCAAACGATGAAAAAATACTCAGTTTGAAAGAAACACACTCCCACACTTGCAAAACTCTCAAATTCAATAGAAACTCGCATCAGAAAGCCTTACATAAAGATACTCAAACGACAATTGAAAAGATACACAATTGGAATAGTAAATATACGCAAACGATGTAAAGATACTCAGTTTGAAAGAAACACACTCCCACACTTGCCAAACTCTCAAATTCAATAGAAACTCGCATCAGAAAGCCTTACATAAAGATACTCAAACGAGAATTGAAAAGATACACAATTGGAATAGTAAACATACGCAAACGATGTAAGGATACTCAGTTTGAAAGAAACACACTCCCACACTTGCAAAACTCTCAAATTCAATAGAAACTCGCATCAAAAAGCCGTTCAGAAAGATACTCAAACGAGAATTGAAAAGATACACAATTGGAATATTAAAGATACGCAAACGATGTAAAGATACTCAGTTTGAAAGAAACACACTCCCACACTTGCCAAACTCTCAAATTCAATAGAAACTCGCATCAGAAAGCCTTACATAAAGATACTCAAACGACAATTGAAAAGATACACAATTGGAATAGTAAACATACGCAAACGATGTAAGGATACTCAGTTTGAAAGAAACACAATCCCACACTTGCAAAACTCTCAAATTCAATAGAAACTCGCATCAGAAAGCCGTTCAGAAAGATACTCAAACGAGAATTGAAAAGATACACAATTGGAATATTAAAGATACGCAAACGATGAAAAAATACTCAGTTTGAAAGAAACACACTCCCACACTTGCAAAACTCTCAAATTCAATAGAAACTCGCATCAGAAAGCCTTACATAAAGATACTCAAACGACAATTGAAAAGATACACAATTGGAATAGTAAAGATACGCAAACGATGTAAACATACTCAATTTGAAAGAAACACACTGCCACACTTGCAAAACTCTCAAATTCAATAGAAACTCGCATCAGAAAGCCTTACAGAAAGATACTGAAACGAGAATTGAAAAGATACACAATTGGAATAGTAAAGATACGCAAACGATGTAAACATACTCAATTTGAAAGAAACACACTGCCACACTTTCAAAACTCTCAAATTCAATAGAAACTCGCATCAGAAAGCCTTACATAAAGATACTTAAACGAGAATTGAAAAGATACACAATTGGAATAGTAAACATACGCAAACGATGTAAAGATACTCAGTTTGAAAGAAACACACTCCCAGACTTGCAAAACTCTCAAATTCAATAGAAACTCGCATCAGAAAGCCTTACAGAAAGATACTGAAACGAGAATTGAAAAGATACACAATTGGAATAGTAAACATACGCAAACGATGTAAAGATACTCAGTTTGAAAGAAACACACTCCCACACTTTCAAAACTCTCAAATTCAATCGAAACTCGCATCAGAAAGCCGTTCAGAAAGATACTCAAACGAGAATTGAAAAGATACACAATTGGAATATTAAAGATACGCAAAAGATGTAAAGATACTCAGTTTGAAAGAAACACACTCCCACACTTGCAAAACTCTCAAATTCAATAGAAATTCGCATCAGAAAGCCTTACATAAAGATACTCAAACGACAATTGAAAAGATACACAATTGGAATAGTAAAGATACGCAAACGATGTAAACATACTCAATTTGAAAGAAACACACTCCCAGACTTGCAAAACTCTCAAATTCAATAGAAACTCGCATCAGAAAGCCTTACATAAAGATACTCAAACGACAATTGAAAAGATACACAATTGGAATAGTAAAGATACGCAAACGATGTAAACATACTCAATTTGAAAGAAACACACTGCCACAGTTGCAAAACTCTCAAATTCAATAGAAACTCGCATCAGAAAGCCTTACAGAAAGATACTCAAACGAGAATTGAAAAGATACACAATTGGAATAGTAAAGATACGCAAACGATGTAAACATACTCAATTTGAAAGAAACACACTGCCACACTTGCAAAACTCTCAAATTCAATAGAAACTCGCATCAGAAAGCCTTACATAAAGATACTCAAACGAGAATTGAAAAGATACACAATTGGAATAGTAAAGATACGCAAACGATGTAAACATACTCAGTTTGAAAGAAACACACTCCCACACTTGCAAAACTCTCAAATTCAATAGAAACTCGCATCAGAAAGCCTTACATAAAGATACTCAAACGAGAATTGAAAAGATACACAATTGGAATAGTAAATATACGCAAACGATGTAAAGATACTCAGTTTGAAAGAAACACACTCCCACACTTGCAAAACTCTCAAATTCAATAGAAATTCGCATCAGAAAGCCTTACATAAAGATACTCAAACGACAATTGAAAAGATACACAATTGGAATAGTAAAGATACGCAAACGATGTAAACATACTCAATTTGAAAGAAACACACTCCCAGACTTGCAAAACTCTCAAATTCAATAGAAACTCGCATCAGAAAGCCTTACATAAAGATACTCAAACGAGAATTGAAAAGATACACAATTGGAATAGTAAAGATACGCAAACGATGTAAAGATACTCAGTTTGAAAGAAACACACTCCCACACTTGCAAAACTCTCAAATTCAATAGAAACTCGCATCAGAAAGCCGTTCAGAAAGATACTCAAACGAGAATTGAAAAGATACACAATTGGAATAGTAAATATACGCAAACGATGTAAAGATACTCAGTTTGAAAGAAACACACTCCCACACTTGCAAAACTCTCAAATTCAATAGAAACTCGCATCAGAAAGCCGTTCAGAAAGATACTCAAACGAGAATTGAAAAGAAACACAATTGGAATAGTAAAGATACGCAAACGATGTAAAGATACTCAGTTTGAAAGAAACACACTCCCACACTTGCAAAACTCTCAAATTCAATAGAAACTCGCATCAGAAAGCCGTTCAGAAAGATACTCAAACGAGAATTGAAAAGAAACACAATTGGAATAGTAAAGATACGCAAACGATGTAAAGATACTCAGTTTGAAAGAAACACACTCCCACACTTGCAAAACTCTCAAATTCAATAGAAACTCGCATCAGAAAGCCTTACATAAAGATACTCAAACGAGAATTGAAAAGATACACAATTGGAATAGTAAACATACGCAAACGATGTAAAGATACTCAGTTTGAAAGAAACACACTCCCACACTTGCAAAACTCTCAAATTCAATAGAAACTCGCATCAGAAAGCCGTTCAGAAAGATACTCAAACGAGAATTGAAAAGATACACAATTGGAATATTAAAGATACGCAAACGATGTAAAGATACTCAGTTTGAAAGAAACACACTCCCACATTGCAAAACTCTCAAATTCAATAGAAACTCGCATCAGAAAGCCTTACATAAAGATACTCAAACGACAATTGAAAAGATACACAATTGGAATAGTAAAGATACGCAAACGATGTAAACATACTCAATTTGAAAGAAACACACTGCCACACTTGCAAAACTCTCAAATTCAATAGAAACTCGCATCAGAAAGCCTTACAGAAAGATACTGAAACGAGAATTGAAAAGATACACAATTGGAATAGTAAAGATACGCAAACGATGTAAACATACTCAATTTGAAAGAAACACACTGCCACAGTTGCAAAACTCTCAAATTCAATAGAAACTCGCATCAGAAAGCCTTACAGAAAGATACTCAAACGAGAATTGAAAAGATACACAATTGGAATAGTAAAGATACGCAAACGATGTAAACATACTCAATTTGAAAGAAACACACTGCCACACTTGCAAAACTCTAAAATTCAATAGAAACTCGCATCAGAAAGCCTTACATAAAGATACTCAAACGAGAATTGAAAAGATACACAATTGGAATAGTAAAGATACGCAAACGATGAAAAAATACTCAGTTTGAAAGAAACACACTCCCACAGTTGCAAAACTCTCAAATTCAATAGAAACTCGCATCAGAAAGCCTTACAGAAAGATACTCAAACGAGAATTGAAAAGATACACAATTGGAATATTAAATATACGCAAACGATGTAAAGATACTCAGTTTGAAAGAAACACACTCCCACACTTGCAAAACTCTCAAATTCAATAGAAACTCGCATCAGAAAGCCTTACAGAAAGATACTCAAACGAGAATTGAAAAGATACACAATTGGAATAGTAAAGATACGCAAACGATGTAAAGATACTCAGTTTGAAAGAAACACACTCCTACACTTGCAAAACTCTCAAATTCAATAGAAACTCGCATCAGAAAGCCGTTCAGAAAGATACTCAAACGAGAATTGAAAAGAAACACAATTGGAATAGTAAAGATACGCAAACGATGTAAAGATACTCAGTTTGAAAGAAACACACTCCCACACTTGCAAAACTCTCAAATTCAATAGAAACTCGCATCAGAAAGCCTTACATAAAGATACTCAAACGAGAATTGAAAAGATACACAATTGGAATAGTAAACATACGCAAACGATGTAAAGATACTCAGTTTGAAAGAAACACACTCCCACACTTGCAAAACTCTCAAATTCAATAGAAACTCGCATCAGAAAGCCGTTCAGAAAGATACTCAAACGAGAATTGAAAAGATACACAATTGGAATATTAAAGATACGCAAACGATGTAAAGATACTCAGTTTGAAAGAAACACACTCCCACATTGCAAAACTCTCAAATTCAATAGAAACTCGCATCAGAAAGCCTTACATAAAGATACTCAAACGACAATTGAAAAGATACACAATTGGAATAGTAAAGATACGCAAACGATGTAAACATACTCAATTTGAAAGAAACACACTGCCACACTTGCAAAACTCTCAAATTCAATAGAAACTCGCATCAGAAAGCCTTACAGAAAGATACTGAAACGAGAATTGAAAAGATACACAATTGGAATAGTAAAGATACGCAAACGATGTAAACATACTCAATTTGAAAGAAACACACTGCCACACTTTCAAAACTCTCAAATTCAATAGAAACTCGCATCAGAAAGCCTTACATAAAGATACTCAAACGAGAATTGAAAAGATACACAATTGGAATAGTAAACATACGCAAACGATGTAAAGATACTCAGTTTGAAAGAAACACACTCCCAGACTTGCAAAACTCTCAAATTCAATAGAAACTCGCATCAGAAAGCCTTACAGAAAGATACTGAAACGAGAATTGAAAAGATACACAATTGGAATAGTAAACATACGCAAACGATGTAAAGATACTCAGTTTGAAAGAAACACACTCCCACACTTTCAAAACTCTCAAATTCAATCGAAACTCGCATCAGAAAGCCGTTCAGAAAGATACTCAAACGAGAATTGAAAAGATACACAATTGGAATATTAAAGATACGCAAAAGATGTAAAGATACTCAGTTTGAAAGAAACACACTCCCACACTTGCAAAACTCTCAAATTCAATAGAAATTCGCATCAGAAAGCCTTACATAAAGATACTCAAACGACAATTGAAAAGATACACAATTGGAATAGTAAAGATACGCAAACGATGTAAACATACT
This sequence comes from Argentina anserina, assembly GCF_933775445.1. Lineage (NCBI taxonomy): Eukaryota > Viridiplantae > Streptophyta > Magnoliopsida > Rosales > Rosaceae > Argentina > Argentina anserina. Next base: position 19,735 of record NW_026089448.1, read on the forward strand.
CAATTTGAAAGAAACACACTCCCAGACTTGCAAAACTCTCAAATTCAATAGAAACTCGCATCAGAAAGCCTTACATAAAGATACTCAAACGACAATTGAAAAGATACACAATTGGAATAGTAAAGATACACAAACGATGTAAACATACTCAATTTGAAAGAAACACACTGCCACAGTTGCAAAACTCTCAAATTCAATAGAAACTCGCATCAGAAAGCCTTACAGAAAGATACTCAAACGAGAATTGAAAAGATACACAATTGGAATAGTAAAGATACGCAAACGATGTAAACATACTCAATTTGAAAGAAACACACTCCCAGAATTGCAAAACTCTCAAATTCAATAGAAACTCGCATCAGAAAGCCTTACAGAAAGATACTCAAACGAGAATTGAAAAGATACACAATTGGAATAGTAAAGATACGCAAACGATGTAAACATACTCAATTTGAAAGAAACACACTGCCACACTTGCAAAACTCTCAAATTCAATAGAAACTCGCATCAGAAAGCCTTACATAAAGATACTCAAACGAGAATTGAAAAGATACACAATTGGAATAGTAAAGATACGCAAACGATGTAAACATACTCAGTTTGAAAGAAACACACTCCCACACTTGCAAAACTCTCAAATTCAATAGAAATTCGCATCAGAAAGCCTTACATAAAGATACTCAAACGAGAATTGAAAAGATACACAATTGGAATAGTAAAGATACGCAAACGATGAAAAAATACTCAGTTTGAAAGAAACACACTCCCACACTTGCAAAACTCTCAAATTCAATAGAAACTCGCATCAGAAAGCCTTACAGAAAGATACTCAAACGATAATTGAAAAGATACACAATTGGAATAGTAAACATACGCAAACGATGTAAAGATACTCAGTTTGAAAGAAACACACTCCCAGACTTGCAAAACTCTCAAATTCAATAGAAACTCGCATCAGAAAGCCTTACAGAAAGATACTGAAACGAGAATTGAAAAGATACACAATTGGAATAGTAAACATACGCAAACGATGTAAAGATACTCAGTTTGAAAGAAACACACTCCCACACTTGCAAAACTCTCAAATTCAATAGAAACTCGCATCAGAAAGCCGTTCAGAAAGATACTCAAACGAGAATTGAAAAGATACACAATTGGAATATTAAAGATACGCAAACGATGTAAAGATACTCAGTTTGAAAGAAACACACTCCCACACTTGCAAAACTCTCAAATTCAATAGAAACTCGCATCAGAAACCCTTACATAAAGATACTCAAACGACAATTGAAAAGATACACAATTGGAATAGTAAAGATACGCAAACGATGTAAACATACTCAATTTGAAAGAAACAAACTGCCACACTTGCAAAACTCTCAAATTCAATAGAAACTCGCATCAGAAAGCCTTACAGAAAGATACTGAAACGAGAATTGAAAAGATACACAATTGGAATAGTAAAGATACGCAAACGATGTAAACATACTCAATTTGAAAGAAACACACTGCCACACTTTCAAAACTCTCAAATTCAATAGAAACTCGCATCAGAAAGCCTTACATAAAGATACTCAAACGAGAATTGAAAAGATACACAATTGGAATAGTAAACATACGCAAACGATGTAAAGATACTCAGTTTGAAAGAAACACACTCCCAGACTTGCAAAACTCTCAAATTCAATAGAAACTCGCATCAGAAAGCCTTACAGAAAGATACTGAAACGAGAATTGAAAAGATACACAATTGGAATAGTAAACATACGCAAACGATGTAAAGATACCCAGTTTGAAAGAAACACACTCCCACACTTGCAAAACTCTCAAATTCAATAGAAACTCGCATCAGAAAGCCGTTCAGAAAGATACTCAAACGAGAATTGAAAAGATACACAATTGGAATATTAAAGATACGCAAACGATGTAAAGATACTCAGTTTGAAAGAAACACACTCCCACACTTGCAAAACTCTCAAATTCAATAGAAACTCGCATCAGAAAGCCTTACATAAAGATACTCAAACGACAATTGAAAAGATACACAATTGGAATAGTAAAGATACGCAAACGATGTAAACATACTCAATTTGAAAGAAACACACTGCCACACTTGCAAAACTCTCAAATTCAATAGAAACTCGCATCAGAAAGCCTTACAGAAAGATACTGAAACGAGAATTGAAAAGATACACAATTGGAATAGTAAAGATACGCAAACGATGTAAACATACTCAATTTGAAAGAAACACACTGCCACACTTTCAAAACTCTCAAATTCAATAGAAACTCGCATCAGAAAGCCTTACATAAAGATACTCAAACGAGAATTGAAAAGATACACAATTGGAATAGTAAACATACGCAAACGATGTAAAGATACTCAGTTTGAAAGAAACACACTCCCACACTTGCAAAACTCTCAAATTCAATAGAAACTCGCATCAGAAAGCCTTACAGAAAGATACTGAAACGAGAATTGAAAAGATACACAATTGGAATAGTAAACATACGCAAACGATGTAAAGATACTCAGTTTGAAAGAAACACACTCCCACACTTTCAAAACTCTCAAATTCAATAGAAACTCGCATCAGAAAGCCGTTCAGAAAGATACTCAAACGAGAATTGAAAAGATACACAATTGGAATATTAAAGATACGCAAAAGATGTAAAGATACTCAGTTTGAAAGAAACACACTCCAACACTTGTAAAACTCTCAAATTCAATAGAAATTCGCATCAGAAAGCCTTACATAAAGATACTCAAACGACAATTGAAAAGATACACAATTGGAATAGTAAAGATACGCAAACGATGTAAACATACTCAATTTGAAAGAAACACACTCCCAGAATTGCAAAACTCTCAAATTCAATAGAAACTCGCATCAGAAAGCCTTACATAAAGATACTCAAACGAGAATTGAAAAGATACACAATTGGAATAGTAAAGATACGCAAACGATGTAAACATACTCAATTTGAAAGAAACACACTGCCACACTTGCAAAACTCTCAAATTCAATAGAAACTCGCATCAGAAAGCCTTACAGAAAGATACTCAAACGAGAATTGAAAAGATACACAATTGGAATAGTAAAGATACGCAAACGATGTAAACATACTCAATTTGAAAGAAACACACTGCCACACTTGCAAAACTCTCAAATTCAATAGAAACTCGCATCAGAAAGCCTTACATAAAGATACTCAAACGAGAATTGAAAAGATACACAATTGGAATAGTAAAGATACGCAAACGATGTAAACATACTCAGTTTGAAAGAAACACACTGCCACACTTGCAAAACTCTCAAATTCAATAGAAATTCGCATCAGAAAGCCTTACATAAAGATACTCAAACGAGAATTGAAAAGATACACAATTGGAATAGTAAAGATACGCAAACGATGAAAAAATACTCAGTTTGAAAGAAACACACTCCCACACTTGCAAAACTCTCAAATTCAATAGAAACTCGCATCAGAAAGCCTTACAGAAAGATACTCAAACGAGAATTGAAAAGATACACAATTGGAATAGTAAATATACGCAAACGATGTAAAGATACTCAGTTTGAAAGAAACACACTCCCACACTTGCAAAACTCTCAAATTCAATAGAAACTCGCATCAGAAAGCCTTACAGAAAGATACTCAAACGAGAATTGAAAAGATACACAATTGGAATAGGAAATATACGCAAACGATGTAAAGATACTCAGTTTGAAAGAAACACACTCCCACACTTGCAAAACTCTCAAATTCAATAGAAACTCGCATCAGAAAGCCGTTCAGAAAGATACTCAAACGAGAATTGAAAAGATACACAATTGGAATAGTAAAGATACGCAAACGATGTAAAGATACTCAGTTTGAAAGAAACACACTCCCACACTTGCAAAACTCTCAAATTCAATAGAAACTCGCATCAGAAAGCCGTTCAGAAAGATACTCAAACGAGAATTGAAAAGATACACAATTGGAATAGTAAAGATACGCAAACGATGTAAAGATACTCAGTTTGAAAGAAACACACTCCCACACTTGCAAAACTCTCAAATTCAATAGAAACTCGCATCAGAAAGCCTTACATAAAGATACTCAAACGAGAATTGAAAAGATACACAATTGGAATAGTAAACATACGCAAACGATGTAAAGATACTCAGTTTGAAAGAAACACACTCCCACACTTGCAAAACTCTCAAATTCAATAGAAACTCGCATCAGAAAGCCTTACATAAAGATACTCAAACGACAATTGAAAAGATACACAATTGGAATAGTAAAGATACGCAAACGATGTAAACATACTCAATTTGAAAGAAACACACTGCCACACTTGCAAAACTCTCAAATTCAATAGAAACTCGCATCAGAAAGCCTTACAGAAAGATACTGAAACGAGAATTGAAAAGATACACAATTGGAATAGTAAAGATACGCAAACGATGTAAACATACTCAATTTGAAAGAAACACACTGCCACACTTTCAAAACTCTCAAATTCAATAGAAACTCGCATCAGAAAGCCTTACATAAAGATACTCAAACGAGAATTGAAAAGATACACAATTGGAATAGTAAACATACGCAAACGATGTAAAGATACTCAGTTTGAAAGAAACACACTCCCACACTTTCAAAACTCTCAAATTCAATAGAAACTCGCATCAGAAAGCCGTTCAGAAAGATACTCAAACGAGAATTGAAAAGATACACAATTGGAATATTAAAGATACGCAAAAGATGTAAAGATACTCAGTTTGAAAGAAACACACTCCCACACTTGTAAAACTCTCAAATTCAATAGAAATTCGCATCAGAAAGCCTTACATAAAGATACTCAAACGACAATTGAAAAGATACACAATTGGAATAGTAAAGATACGCAAACGATGTAAACATACTCAATTTGAAAGAAACACACTCCCAGAATTGCAAAACTCTCAAATTCAATAGAAACTCGCATCAGAAAGCCTTACATAAAGATACTCAAACGAGAATTGAAAAGATACACAATTGGAATAGTAAAGATACGCAAACGATGTAAACATACTCAATTTGAAAGAAACACACTGCCACACTTGCAAAACTCTCAAATTCAATAGAAACTCGCATCAGAAAGCCTTACAGAAAGATACTCAAACGAGAATTGAAAAGATACACAATTGGAATAGTAAAGATACGCAAACGATGTAAACATACTCAATTTGAAAGAAACACACTGCCACACTTGCAAAACTCTCAAATTCAATAGAAACTCGCATCAGAAAGCCTTACATAAAGATACTCAAACGAGAATTGAAAAGATACACAATTGGAATAGTAAAGATACGCAAACGATGTAAACATACTCAGTTTGAAAGAAACACACTGCCACACTTGCAAAACTCTCAAATTCAATAGAAATTCGCATCAGAAAGCCTTACATAAAGATACTCAAACGAGAATTGAAAAGATACACAATTGGAATAGTAAAGATACGCAAACGATGAAAAAATACTCAGTTTGAAAGAAACACACTCCCACACTTGCAAAACTCTCAAATTCAATAGAAACTCGCATCAGAAAGCCTTACAGAAAGATACTCAAACGAGAATTGAAAAGATACACAATTGGAATAGTAAATATACGCAAACGATGTAAAGATACTCAGTTTGAAAGAAACACACTCCCACACTTGCAAAACTCTCAAATTCAATAGAAACTCGCATCAGAAAGCCTTACAGAAAGATACTCAAACGAGAATTGAAAAGATACACAATTGGAATAGGAAATATACGCAAACGATGTAAAGATACTCAGTTTGAAAGAAACACACTCCCACACTTGCAAAACTCTCAAATTCAATAGAAACTCGCATCAGAAAGCCGTTCAGAAAGATACTCAAACGAGAATTGAAAAGATACACAATTGGAATAGTAAAGATACGCAAACGATGTAAAGATACTCAGTTTGAAAGAAACACACTCCCACACTTGCAAAACTCTCAAATTCAATAGAAACTCGCATCAGAAAGCCGTTCAGAAAGATACTCAAACGAGAATTGAAAAGATACACAATTGGAATAGTAAAGATACGCAAACGATGTAAAGATACTCAGTTTGAAAGAAACACACTCCCACACTTGCAAAACTCTCAAATTCAATAGAAACTCGCATCAGAAAGCCTTACATAAAGATACTCAAACGAGAATTGAAAAGATACACAATTGGAATAGTAAACATACGCAAACGATGTAAAGATACTCAGTTTGAAAGAAACACACTCCCACACTTGCAAAACTCTCAAATTCAATAGAAACTCGCATCAGAAAGCCTTACATAAAGATACTCAAACGACAATTGAAAAGATACACAATTGGAATAGTAAAGATACGCAAACGATGTAAACATACTCAATTTGAAAGAAACACACTGCCACACTTGCAAAACTCTCAAATTCAATAGAAACTCGCATCAGAAAGCTTTACAGAAAGATACTGAAACGAGAATTGAAAAGATACACAATTGGAATAGTAAAGATACGCAAACGATGTAAACATACTCAATTTGAAAGAAACACACTGCCACACTTTCAAAACTCTCAAATTCAATAGAAACTCGCATCAGAAAGCCTTACATAAAGATACTCAAACGAGAATTGAAAAGATACACAATTGGAATAGTAAACATACGCAAACGATGTAAAGATACTCAGTTTGAAAGAAACACACTCCCACACTTGCAAAACTCTCAAATTCAATAGAAACTCGCATCAGAAAGCCTTACAGAAAGATACTGAAACGAGAATTGAAAAGATACACAATTGGAATAGTAAACATACGCAAACGATGTAAAGATACTCAGTTTGAAAGAAACACACTCCCACACTTTCAAAACTCTCAAATTCAATAGAAACTCGCATCAGAAAGCCGTTCAGAAAGATACTCAAACGAGAATTGAAAAGATACACAATTGGAATATTAAAGATACGCAAAAGATGTAAAGATACTCAGTTTGAAAGAAACACACTCCCACACTTGTAAAACTCTCAAATTCAATAGAAATTCGCATCAGAAAGCCTTACATAAAGATACTCAAACGACAATTGAAAAGATACACAATTGGAATAGTAAAGATACGCAAACGATGTAAACATACTCAATTTGAAAGAAACACACTCCCAGAATTGCAAAACTCTCAAATTCAATAGAAACTCGCATCAGAAAGCCTTACATAAAGATACTCAAACGAGAATTGAAAAGATACACAATTGGAATAGTAAAGATACGCAAACGATGTAAACATACTCAATTTGAAAGAAACACACTGCCACACTTGCAAAACTCTCAAATTCAATAGAAACTCGCATCAGAAAGCCTTACAGAAAGATACTCAAACGAGAATTGAAAAGATACACAATTGGAATAGTAAAGATACGCAAACGATGTAAACATACTCAATTTGAAAGAAACACACTGCCACACTTGCAAAACTCTCAAATTCAATAGAAACTCGCATCAGAAAGCCTTACATAAAGATACTCAAACGAGAATTGAAAAGATACACAATTGGAATAGTAAAGATACGCAAACGATGTAAACATACTCAGTTTGAAAGAAACACACTGCCACACTTGCAAAACTCTCAAATTCAATAGAAATTCGCATCAGAAAGCCTTACATAAAGATACTCAAACGAGAATTGAAAAGATACACAATTGGAATAGTAAAGATACGCAAACGATGAAAAAATACTCAGTTTGAAAGAAACACACTCCCACACTTGCAAAACTCTCAAATTCAATAGAAACTCGCATCAGAAAGCCTTACAGAAAGATACTCAAACGAGAATTGAAAAGATACACAATTGGAATAGTAAATATACGCAAACGATGTAAAGATACTCAGTTTGAAAGAAACACACTCCCACACTTGCAAAACTCTCAAATTCAATAGAAACTCGCATCAGAAAGCCTTACAGAAAGATACTCAAACGAGAATTGAAAAGATACACAATTGGAATAGGAAATATACGCAAACGATGTAAAGATACTCAGTTTGAAAGAAACACACTCCCACACTTGCAAAACTCTCAAATTCAATAGAAACTCGCATCAGAAAGCCGTTCAGAAAGATACTCAAACGAGAATTGAAAAGATACACAATTGGAATAGTAAAGATACGCAAACGATGTAAAGATACTCAGTTTGAAAGAAACACACTCCCACACTTGCAAAACTCTCAAATTCAATAGAAACTCGCATCAGAAAGCCGTTCAGAAAGATACTCAAACGAGAATTGAAAAGATACACAATTGGAATAGTAAAGATACGCAAACGATGTAAAGATACTCAGTTTGAAAGAAACACACTCCCACACTTGCAAAACTCTCAAATTCAATAGAAACTCGCATCAGAAAGCCTTACATAAAGATACTCAAACGAGAATTGAAAAGATACACAATTGGAATAGTAAACATACGCAAACGATGTAAAGATACTCAGTTTGAAAGAAACACACTCCCACACTTGCAAAACTCTCAAATTCAATAGAAACTCGCATCAGAAAGCCTTACATAAAGATACTCAAACGACAATTGAAAAGATACACAATTGGAATAGTAAAGATACGCAAACGATGTAAACATACTCAATTTGAAAGAAACACACTGCCACACTTGCAAAACTCTCAAATTCAATAGAAACTCGCATCAGAAAGCCTTACAAAAAGATACTGAAACGAGAATTGAAAAGATACACAATTGGAATAGTAAAGATACGCAAACGATGTAAACATACTCAATTTGAAAGAAACACACTGCCACACTTTCAAAACTCTCAAATTCAATAGAATCTCGCATCAGAAAGCCGTTCAGAAAGATACTCAAACGAGAATTGAAAAGATACACAATTGGAATAGTAAAGATACGCAAACGATGTAAAGATACTCAGTTTGAAAGAAACACACTCCCACACTTGCAAAACTCTCAAATTCAATAGAAACTCGCATCAGAAAGCCTTACAGAAAGATACTCAAACGAGAATTGAAAAGATACACAATTGGAATAGTAAATATACGCAAACGATGTAAAGATACTCAGTTTGAAAGAAACACACTCCCACACTTGCAAAACTCTCAAATTCAATAGAAACTCGCATCAGAAAGCCGTTCAGAAAGATACTCAAACGAGAATTGAAAAGATACACAATTGGAATAGTAAAGATACGCAAACGATGTAAAGATACTCAGTTTGAAAGAAACACACTCCCAGACTTGCAAAACTCTCAAATTCAATAGAAACTCTCATCAGAAAGCCGTTCAGAAAGATACTCAAACGAGAATTGAAAAGATACACAATTGGAATAGTAAAGATACGCAAACGATGTAAAGATACTCAGTTTGAAAGAAACACACTCCCACACTTGCAAAACTCTCAAATTCAATAGAAACTCGCATCAGAAAGCCTTACATAAAGATGCTCAAACGAGAATTGAAAAGATACACAATTGGAATAGTAAAGATACGCAAACAATGTAAACATACTCAATTTGAAAGAAACACACTCCCACACTTGCAAAACTCTCAAATTCAATAGAAACTCGCATCAGAAAGCCTTACATAAAGATACTCAAACGAGAATTGAAAAGATACACAATTGGAATAGTAAACATACGCAAACGATGTAAAGATACTCAGTTTGAAAGAAACACACTCCCACACTTTCAAAACTCTCAAATTCAATAGAAACTCGCATCAGAAAGCCGTTCAGAAAGATACTCAAACGAGAATTGAAAAGATACACAATTGGAATATTAAAGATACGCAAACGATGTAAAGATACTCAGTTTGAAAGAAACACACTCCCACACTTGCAAAACTCTCAAATTCAATAGAAACTCGCATCAGAAAGCCTTACATAAAGATACTCAAACGAGAATTGAAAAGATACACAATTGGAATAGTAAAGATACGCAAACGATGAAAAGATACTCAGTTTGAAAGAAACACACTCCCACACTTGCAAAACTCTCAAATTCAATAGAAACTCACATCAGAAAGCCTTACATAAAAATACTCAAACGACAATTGAAAAGATACACAATTGGAATAGTAAATATACGCAAACGATGTAAAGATACTCAGTTTGAAAGAAACACACTCCCACACTTGCAACACTCTCAAATTCAATAGAAACTCGCATCAGAAAGCCTTACAGAAAGATACTCAAACGAGAATTGAAAAGATACACAATTGGAATAGTAAAGATACGCAAACGATGTAAAGATACTCAGTTTGAAAGAAACACACTCCCAGACTTGCAAAACTCTCAAATTCAATAGAAACTCGCATCAGAAAGCCTTACATAAAGATACTCAAACGAGAATTGAAAAGATACACAATTGGAATAGTAAAGATACGCAAACGATGTAAAGATACTCAGTTTGAAAGAAACACACTCCCACACTTGCAAAACTCTCAAATTCAATAGAAACTCGCATCAGAAAGCCTTACATAAAGATACTCAAACGAGAATTGAAAAGATACACAATTGGAATAGTAAACATACGCAAACGATGTAAAGATACTCAGTTTGAAAGAAACACACTCCCACACTTTCAAAACTCTTAAATTCAATAGAAACTCGCATCAGAAAGCCGTTCAGAAAGATACTCAAACGAGAATTGAAAAGATACACAATTGGAATATTAAAGATACGCAAACGATGTAAAGATACTCAGTTTGAAAGAAACACACTCCCACACTTGCAAAACTCTCAAATTCAATAGAAACTCGCATCAGAAAGCCTTACATAAAGATACTCAAACGAGAATTGAAAAGATACACAATTGGAATAGTAAAGATACGCAAACGATGAAAAGATACTCAGTTTGAAAGAAACACACTCCCACACTTGCAAAACTCTCAAATTCAATAGAAACTCGCATCAGAAAGCCTTACATAAAGATACTCAAACGACAATTGAAAAGATACAAAATTGGAATAGTAAAGATACGCAAACGATGTAAACATACTCAATTTGAAAGAAACACACTGCCACACTTGCAAAACTCTCAAATTCAATAGAAACTCGCATCAGAAAGCCTTACAGAAAGATACTCAAACGAGAATTGAAAAGATACACAATTGGAATAGTAAATATACGCAAACGATGTAAAGATACTCAGTTTGAAAGAAACACACTCCCACACTTGCAAAACTCTCAAATTTAATAGAAACTCGCATCAGAAAGCCTTACAGAAAGATACTCAAACGAGAATTGAAAAGATACACAATTGGAATTGTAAAGATACGCAAACGATGTAAAGATACTCAGTTTGAAAGAAACACACTCCCACACTTGCAAAACTCTCAAATTCAATAGAAACTCGCATCAGAAAGCCTTACATAAAGATACTCAAACGAGAATTGAAAAGATACACAATTGGAATAGTAAAGATACGCAAACGATGAAAAGATACTCAGTTTGAAAGAAACACACTCCCACACTTGCAAAACTCTCAAATTCAATAGAAACTCGCATCAGAAAGCCTTACATAAAAATACTCAAAGGACAATTGAAAAGATACACAATTGGAATAGTAAATATACGCAAACGATGTAAAGATACTCAGTTTGAAAGAAACACACTCCCACACTTGCAACACTCTCAAATTCAATAGAAACTCGCATCAGAAAGCCTTACAGAAAGATACTCAAACGAGAATTGAAAAGATACACAATTGGAATTGTAAAGATACGCAAACGATGTAAAGATACTCAGTTTGAAAGAAACACACTCCCACACTTGCAAAACTCTCAAATTCAATAGAAACTCGCATCAGAAAGTCTTTCAGAAAGATACTCAAACGAGAATTGAAAAGATACACAATTGGAATAGTAAAGATACGCAAACGATGTAAAGATACTCAGTTTGAAAGAAACACACTCCCACACTTGCAAAACTCTCAAATTCAATAGAAACTCGCATCAGAAAGCCTTACATAAAGATACTCAAACGAGAATTGAAAAGATACACAATTGGAATAGTAAACATACGCAAACGATGTAAAGATACTCAGTTTGAAAGAAACACACTCCCACACTTTCAAAACTCTCAAATTCAATAGAAACTCGCATCAGAAAGCCGTTCAGAAAGATACTCAAACGAGAATTGAAAAGATACACAATTGGAATATTAAAGATACGCAAACGATGTAAAGATACTCAGTTTGAAAGAAACACACTCCCACACTTGCAAAACTCTCAAATTCAATAGAAACTCGCATCAGAAAGCCTTACATAAAGATACTCAAACGAGAATTGAAAAGATACACAATTGGAATAGTAAACATACGCAAACGATGTAAAGATACTCAGTTTGAAAGAAACACACTCCCACACTTGCAAAACTCTCAAATTCAATAGAAACTCGCATCAGAAAGCCTTACATAAAGATACTCAAACGACAATTGAAAAGATACAAAATTGGAATAGTAAAGATACGCAAACGATGTAAACATACTCAATTTGAAAAAAACACACTGCCACACTTGCAAAACTCTCAAATTCAATAGAAACTCGCATCAGAAAGCCTTACAGAAAGATACTCAAACGAGAATTGAAAAGATACACAATTGGAATAGTAAATATACGGAAACGATGTAAAGATACTCAGTTTGAAAGAAACACACTCCCACACTTGCAAAACTCTCAAATTTAATAGAAACTCGCATCAGAAAGCCTTACAGAAAGATACTCAAACGAGAATTGAAAAGATACACAATTGGAATTGTAAAGATACGCAAACGATGTAAAGATACTCAGTTTGAAAGAAACACACTCCCACACTTGCAAAACTCTCAAATTCAATAGAAACTCGCATCAGAAAGTCTTACATAAAGATACTCAAACGAGAATTGAAAAGATACACAATTGGAATAGTAAAGATACGCAAACGATGAAAAGATACTCAGTTTGAAAGAAACACACTCCCACACTTGCAAAACTCTCAAATTCAATAGAAACTCGCATCAGAAAGCCTTACATAAAAATACTCAAAGGACAATTGAAAAGATACACAATTGGAATAGTAAATATACGCAAACGATGTAAAGATACTCAGTTTGAAAGAAACACACTCCCACACTTGCAACACTCTCAAATTCAATAGAAACTCGCATCAGAAAGCCTTACAGAAAGATACTCAAACGAGAATTGAAAAGATACACAATTGGAATAGTAAAGATACGCAAACGATGTAAAGATACTCAGTTTGAAAGAAACACACTCCCACACTTGCAAAACTCTCAAATTCAATAGAAACTCGCATCAGAAAGCCGTTCAGAAAGATACTCAAACGAGAATTGAAAAGATACACAATTGGAATAGTAAAGATACGCAAACGATGTAAAGATACTCAGTTTGAAAGAAACACACTCCCACACTTGCAAAACTCTCAAATTCAATAGAAACTCGCATCAGAAAGCCTTACATAAAGATACTCAAACGAGAATTGAAAAGATACACAATTGGAATAGTAAACATACGCAAACGATGTAAAGATACTCAGTTTGAAAGAAACACACTCCCACACTTTCAAAACTCTCAAATTCAATAGAAACTCGCATCAGAAAGCCGTTCAGAAAGATACTCAAACGATTATTGAAAAGATACACAATTGGAATATTAAAGATACGCAAACGATGTAAAGATACTCAGTTTGAAAGAAACACACTCCCACACTTGCAAAACTCTCAAATTCAATAGAAACTCGCATCAGAAAGCCTTACATAAAGATACTCAAACGAGAATTGAAAAGATACACAATTGGAATAGTAAAGATACGCAAACGATGAAAAGATACTCAGTTTGAAAGAAACACACTCCCACACTTGCAAAACTCTCAAATTCAATAGAAACTCGCATCAGAAAGCCTTACATAAAGATACTCAAACGACAATTGAAAAGATACAAAATTGGAATAGTAAAGATACGCAAACGATGTAAACATACTCAATTTGAAAGAAACACACTGCCACACTTGCAAAACTCTCAAATTCAATAGAAACTCGCATCAGAAAGCCTTACAGAAAGATACTCAAACGAGAATTGAAAAGATACACAATTGGAATAGTAAATATACGGAAACGATGTAAAGATACTCAGTTTGAAAGAAACACACTCCCACACTTGCAAAACTCTCAAATTGAATAGAAACTCGCATCAGAAAGCCTTACAGAAAGATACTCAAACGAGAATTGAAAAGATACACAATTGGAATTGTAAAGATACGCAAACGATGTAAAGATACTCAGTTTGAAAGAAACACACTCCCACACTTGCAAAACTCTCAAATTCAATAGAAACTCGCATCAGAAAGTCTTACATAAAGATACTCAAACGAGAATTGAAAAGATACACAATTGGAATAGTAAAGATACGCAAACGATGAAAAGATACTCAGTTTGAAAGAAACACACTCCCACACTTGCAAAACTCTCAAATTCAATAGAAACTCGCATCAGAAAGCCTTACATAAAAATACTCAAAGGACAATTGAAAAGATACACAATTGGAATAGTAAATATACGCAAACGATGTAAAGATACTCAGTTTGAAAGAAACACACTCCCACACTTGCAACACTCTCAAATTCAATAGAAACTCGCATCAGAAAGCCTTACATAAAAATACTCAAACGAGAATTGAAAAGATACACAATTGGAATAGTAAAGATACGCAAACGATGAAAAGATACTCAGTTTGAAAGAAACACACTCCCACACTTGCAAAACTCTCAAATTCAATAGAAACTCGCATCAGAAAGCCTTACATAAAAATACTCAAAGGACAATTGAAAAGATACACAATTGGAATAGTAAATATACGCAAACGATGTAAAGATACTCAGTTTGAAAGAAACACACTCCCACACTTGCAACACTCTCAAATTCAATAGAAACTCGCATCAGAAAGCCTTACAGAAAGATACTCAAACGAGAATTGAAAAGATACACAATTGGAATAGTAAAGATACGCAAACGATGTAAAGATACTCAGTTTGAAAGAAACACACTCCCACACTTGCAAAACTCTCAAATTCAATAGAAACTCGCATCAGAAAGCCGTTCAGAAAGATACTCAAACGAGAATTGAAAAGATACACAATTGGAATAGTAAAGATACGCAAACGATGTAAAGATACTCAGTTTGAAAGAAACACACTCCCACACTTGCAAAACTCTCAAATTCAATAGAAACTCGCATCAGAAAGCCGTTCAGAAAGATACTCAAACGAGAATTGAAAAGATACACAATTGGAATAGTAAAGATACGCAAACGATGTAAAGATACTCAGTTTGAAAGAAACACACTCCCACACTTGCAAAACTCTCAAATTCAATAGAAACTCGCATCAGAAAGCCTTACATAAAGATACTCAAACGAGAATTGAAAAGATACACAATTGGAATAGTAAACATACGCAAACGATGTAAAGATACTCAGTTTGAAAGAAACAAACTCCCACACTTTCAAAACTCTCAAATTCAATAGAAACTCGCATCAGAAAGCCGTTCAGAAAGATACTCAAACGATTATTGAAAAGATACACAATTGGAATATTAAAGATACGCAAACGATGTAAAGATACTCAGTTTGAAAGAAACACACTCCCACACTTGCAAAACTCTCAAATTCAATAGAAACTCGCATCAGAAAGCCTTACATAAAGATACTCAAACGAGAATTGAAAAGATACACAATTGGAATAGTAAAGATACGCAAACGATGAAAAGATACTCAGTTTGAAAGAAACACACTCCCACACTTGCAAAACTCTCAAATTCAATAGAAACTCGCATCAGAAAGCCTTACATAAAGATACTCAAACGACAATTGAAAAGATACAAAATTGGAATAGTAAAGATACGCAAACGATGTAAACATACTCAATTTGAAAGAAACACACTGCCACACTTGCAAAACTCTCAAATTCAATAGAAACTCGCATCAGAAAGCCTTACAGAAAGATACTCAAACGAGAATTGAAAAGATACACAATTGGAATAGTAAATATACGGAAACGATGTAAAGATACTCAGTTTGAAAGAAACACACTCCCACACTTGCAAAACTCTCAAATTGAATAGAAACTCGCATCAGAAAGCCTTACAGAAAGATACTCAAACGAGAATTGAAAAGATACACAATTGGAATTGTAAAGATACGCAAACGATGTAAAGATACTCAGTTTGAAAGAAACACACTCCCACACTTGCAAAACTCTCAAATTCAATAGAAACTCGCATCAGAAAGTCTTACATAAAGATACTCAAACGAGAATTGAAAAGATACACAATTGGAATAGTAAAGATACGCAAACGATGAAAAGATACTCAGTTTGAAAGAAACACACTCCCACACTTGCAAAACTCTCAAATTCAATAGAAACTCGCATCAGAAAGCCTTACATAAAAATACTCAAAGGACAATTGAAAAGATACACAATTGGAATAGTAAATATACGCAAACGATGTAAAGATACTCAGTTTGAAAGAAACACACTCCCACACTTGCAACACTCTCAAATTCAATAGAAACTCGCATCAGAAAGCCTTACATAAAAATACTCAAACGAGAATTGAAAAGATACACAATTGGAATAGTAAAGATACGCAAACGATGAAAAGATACTCAGTTTGAAAGAAACACACTCCCACACTTGCAAAACTCTAAAATTCAATAGAAACTCGCATCAGAAAGCCTTACATAAAAATACTCAAAGGACAATTGAAAAGATACACAATTGGAATAGTAAATATACGCAAACGATGTAAAGATACTCAGTTTGAAAGAAACACACTCCCACACTTGCAACACTCTCAAATTCAATAGAAACTCGCATCAGAAAGCCTTACAGAAAGATACTCAAACGAGAATTGAAAAGATACACAATTGGAATAGTAAAGATACGCAAACGATGTAAAGATACTCAGTTTGAAAGAAACACACTCCCACACTTGCAAAACTCTCAAATTCAATAGAAACTCGCATCAGAAAGCCGTTCAGAAAGATACTCAAACGAGAATTGAAAAGATACACAATTGGAATAGTAAAGATACGCAAACGATGTAAAGATACTCAGTTTGAAAGAAACACACTCCCACACTTGCAAAACTCTCAAATTCAATAGAAACTCGCATCAGAAAGCCTTACATAAAGATACTCAAACGAGAATTGAAAAGATACACAATTGGAATAGTAAACATACGCAAACGATGTAAAGATACTCAGTTTGAAAGAAACACACTCCCACACTTTCAAAACTCTCAAATTCAATAGAAACTCGCATCAGAAAGCCGTTCAGAAAGATACTCAAACGATTATTGAAAAGATACACAATTGGAATAGTAAAGATACGCAAACGATGTAAAGATACTCAGTTTGAAAGAAACACACTCCCACACTTGCAAAACTCTCAAATTCAATAGAAACTCGCATCAGAAAGCCTTAAATAAAGATACTCAAACGAGAATTGAAAAGATACACAATTGGAATAGTAAAGATACGCAAACGATGAAAAGATACTCAGTTTGAAAGAAACACACTCCCACACTTGCAAAACTCTCAAATTCAATAGAAACTCGCATCAGAAAGCCTTACATAAAGATACTCAAACGACAATTGAAAAGATACAAAATTGGAATAGTAAAGATACGCAAACGATGTAAACATACTCAATTTGAAAGAAACACACTGCCACACTTGCAAAACTCTCAAATTCAATAGAAACTCGCATCAGAAAGCCTTACAGAAAGATACTCAAACGAGAATTGAAAAGATACACAATTGGAATAGTAAATATACGGAAACGATGTAAAGATACTCAGTTTGAAAGAAACACACTCCCACACTTGCAAAACTCTCAAATTGAATAGAAACTCGCATCAGAAAGCCTTACAGAAAGATACTCAAACGAGAATTGAAAAGATACACAATTGGAATTGTAAAGATACGCAAACGATGTAAAGATACTCAGTTTGAAAGAAACACACTCCCACACTTGCAAAACTCTCAAATTCAATAGAAACTCGCATCAGAAAGTCTTACATAAAGATACTCAAACGAGAATTGAAAAGATACACAATTGGAATAGTAAAGATACGCAAACGATGAAAAGATACTCAGTTTGAAAGAAACACACTCCCACACTTGCAAAACTCTCAAATTCAATAGAAACTCGCATCAGAAAGCCTTACATAAAAATACTCAAAGGACAATTGAAAAGATACACAATTGGAATAGTAAATATACGCAAACGATGTAAAGATACTCAGTTTGAAAGAAACACACTCCCACACTTGCAACACTCTCAAATTCAATAGAAACTCGCATCAGAAAGCCTTACAGAAAGATACTCAAACGAGAATTGAAAAGATACACAATTGGAATTGTAAAGATACGCAAACGATGTAAAGATACTCAGTTTGAAAGAAACACACTCCCACACTTGCAAAACTCTCAAATTCAATAGAAACTCGCATCAGAAAGTCTTTCAGAAAGATACTCAAACGAGAATTGAAAAGATACACAATTGGAATAGTAAAGATACGCAAACGATGTAAAGATACTCAGTTTGAAAGAAACACACTCCCACACTTGCAAAACTCTCAAATTCAATAGAAACTCGCATCAGAAAGCCGTTCAGAAAGATACTCAAACGAGAATTGAAAAGATACACAATTGGAATATTAAAGATACGCAAACGATGTAAAGATACTCAGTTTGAAGGAAACACACTCCCACACTTGCAAAACTCTCAAATTCAATAGAAACTCGCATCAGAAAGCCTTACAGAAAGATACTGAAACGAGAATTGAAAAGATACACAATTGGAATAGTAAAGATACGCAAACGATGTAAAGATACTCAGTTTGAAAGAAACACACTGCCACACTTGCAAAACTCTCAAATTCAATAGAAACTCGCATCAGAAAGCCTTACAGAAAGATACTCAAACGAGAATTGAAAAGATACACAATTGGAATAGTAAAGATACGCAAACGATGTAAACATACTCAATTTGAAAGAAACACACTGCCACACTTGCAAAACTCTCAAATTCAATAGAAACTCGCATCAGAAAGCCTTACAGAAAGATACTGAAACGAGAATTGAAAAGATACACAATTGGAATAGTAAAGATACGCAAACGATGTAAACATACTCAATTTGAAAGAAACACACTCCCACACTTGCAAAACTCTCAAATTCAATAGAAATTCGCATCAGAAAGCCTTACATAAAGATACTCAAACGACAATTGAAAAGATACACAATTGGAATAGTAAAGATACGCAAACGATGTAAACATACTCAATTTGAAAGAAACACACTCCCAGACTTGCAAAACTCTCAAATTCAATAGAAACTCGCATCAGAAAGCCTTACAGAAAGATACTCAAACGAGAATTGAAAAGATACACAATTGGAATAGTAAAGATACGCAAACGATGTAAACATACTCAATTTGAAAGAAACACACTGCCACACTTGCAAAACTCTCAAATTCAATAGAAACTCGCATCAGAAAGCCTTACATAAAGATACTCAAACGACAATTGAAAAGATACACAATTGGAATAGTAAATATACGCAAACGATGTAAAGATACTCAGTTTGAAAGAAACACACTGCCACACTTGCAAAACTCTCAAATTCAATAGAAACTCGCATCAGAAAGCCTTACATAAAGATACTCAAACGAGAATTGAAAAGATACACAATTGGAATAGTAAAGATACGCAAACGATGAAAAGATACTCAATTTGAAAGAAACACACTGCCACACTTGCAAAACTCTCAAATTCAATAGAAACTCGCATCAGAAAGCCTTACATAAAGATACTCAAACGAGAATTGAAAAGATACACAATTGGAATAGTAAAGATACGCAAACGATGTAAAGATACTCAGTTTGAAAGAAACACACTCCCACACTTGCAAAACTCTCAAATTCAATAGAAACTCGCATCAGAAAGCCTTACATAAAGATATTCAAACGAGAATTGAAAAGATACACAATTGGAATAGTAAACATACGCAAACGATGTAAAGATACTCAGTTTGAAAGAAACACACTCCCACACTTTCAAAACTCTCAAATTCAATAGAAACTCGCATCAGAAAGCCGTTCAGAAAGATACTCAAACGAGAATTGAAAAGATACACAATTGGAATAGTAAAGATACGCAAACGATGTAAAGATACTCAGTTTGAAAGAAACACACTCCCACACTTGCAAAACTCTCAAATTCAATAGAAATTCGCATCAGAAAGCCGTTCAGAAAGATACTCAAACGACAATTGAAAAGATACACAATTGGAATAGTAAAGATACGCAAACGATGTAAACATACTCAATTTGAAAGAAACACACTCCCAGACTTGCAAAACTCTCAAATTCAATAGAAACTCGCATCAGAAAGCCTTACATAAAGATACTCAAACGACAATTGAAAAGATACACAATTGGAATAGTAAAGATACGCAAACGATGTAAACATACTCAATTTGAAAGAAACACACTGCCACACTTGCAAAACTCTCAAATTCAATAGAAACTCGCATCAGAAAGCCTTACAGAAAGATACTCAAACGAGAATTGAAAAGATACACAATTGGAATAGTAAATATACGCAAACGATGTAAACATACTCAATTTGAAAGAAACACACTGCCACACTTGCAAAACTCTCAAATTCAATAGAAACTCGCATCAGAAAGCCCTACAGAAAGATACTCAAACGAGAATTGAAAAGATACACAACTGGAATAGTAAAGATACGCAAACGATGTAAACATACTCAGTTTGAAAGAAACACACTCCCACACTTGCAAAACTCTCAAATTCAATAGAAACTCGCATCAGAAAAGCCTTACATAAAGATACTCAAACGACAATTGAAAAGATACACAATTGGAATAGTAAATATATGCAACGATGTAAAGATACTCAGTTTGAAAGCAACACACTCCCACACTTGCAAAACTCTCAAATTCAATAGAAACTCGCATCAGAAAGCCTTACAGAAAGATACTCAAACGAGAATTGAAAAGATACACAATTGGAATAGTAAAGATACGCAAACGATGAAAAGATACTCAGTTTGAAAGAAACACACTCCCACACTTGCAAAACTCTCAAATTCAATAGAAACTCGCATCAGAAAGCCTTACAGAAAGATACTCAAACGAGAATTGAAAAGATACACAATTGGAATAGTAAAGATACGCAAACGATGTAAAGATACTCAGTTTGAAAGAAACACACTCCCACACTTGCAAAACTCTCAAATTCAATAGAAACTCGCATCAGAAAGCCGTTCAGAAAGATACTCAAACGAGAATTGAAAAGATACACAATTGGAATAGTAAAGATACGCAAGCGATGTAAAGTTACTCAGTTTGAAAGAAACACACTCCCACACTTGTAAAACTCTCAAATTCAATAGAAACTCGCTTCAGAAAGCCGTTCAGAAAGATACTCAAACGAGAATTGAAAAGATACACAATTTTAATGGTAAAGATACGCAAACGATGTAAAGATACTCAGTTTGAAAGAAACACACTCCCACACTTGCAAAACTCTCAAATTCAATAGAAACTCGAATCAGAAAGCCGTTCAGAAAGATACTCAAACGAGAATTGAAAAGATACACAATTGGAATAGTAAACATACGCAAACGATGTAAACATACTCAATTTGAAAGAAACACACTGCCACACTTGCAAAACTCTCAAATTCAATAGAAACTCGCATCAGAAAAGCCTTACATAAAGATACTCAAACGAAAATTGAAAAGATACACAATTGGAATAGTAAATATACGCAAACGATGTAAAGATACTCAGTTTGAAAGAAACACACTCCCACACTTGCAAAACTCTCAAATTCAATAGAAACTCGCATCAGAAAGCCTTACACAAAGATACTCAAACGAGAATTGAAAAGATACACAATTGGAATAGTAATGATAGAGCGTTTTGTTAGAACGTCTATAAAATACCCTGAAAAACATCATCGTTAGTATAGAATAAGCAGGGATCGTTCAGTCCGGGGAATCAAAAGGGCCTCAACACTTATCATGTTATTGGGGGATTTGATTTGGATTCTAAAACTACAACTTAAAATAAATCCTAAATTACTTATATACAATTGATCAACCACTCATCACATAACCAAAACACGAATTCTACTCAAGAAACATGTATGACATGCATAGAACAACATATAGGCAGCAAGTATTTTCGATTCTTCTTAAGTCCATTTCAATTCCAATTCTAATTAGAGTCCGAAGCGGTTCATCTAATCGTTAAGACTTCTTAATTATTTAGAATCAACGAAGCGTTAAATCCTAAACATATGCTAAAGAGAGTTCAACATAACGAAGCGTCTAGTTAAACAACAAAGTAGCACATAAGCACATTAAGTCGAATTGGAGACATGTTACACAAGCATGGCGTCACTCATCTTGATTAAACATGCAAATTCCTAGAACTATCACAGCCCTATATAAGTATCCATAATTGAAACACGAAGCGCATATTCAATCAATGAACACTTTGGTGAATGAAATCGCAACCTTAGGAGAACCATGGCCTTGGCTTCCTCGAGCATTGATTTAGATGCACAAGTTCAAGGAATAAATTGAAATAAAACCTAAATAGAAATAGAAAACCTACTGCCCCTATTCATCTAGCACGGCATACATACATATTTCAATGAAATCATACAATCAAAACATAAAACCAAAGAAGTCTGAATTTATGTTCTTCATATATGAAACCGAAAATAACATCCAATGATTCATACAATGAATTCAAAATTTGCAGAAAATAAAAAGAAAGATTACAAGCCATGGATGAATCACACATTAGAAACCTTCTAGGATGAACCAAGGATGAATTCGAATTGGTGGAGGAGGAAGATGAGCACGACTTGGTGATGATGGATGAAGGTTTTTTGCTTGAATTTTCTGGATGTTCTTGGGCAGCAATTCGGCTTTGTTTGTGAGAGAATGGAGATCGTGAATTGTGAGGGAGGCCATGCCTTTTATAGAGGAAGGAGGAGAGGAGGGGCTGCTAGGGTTTTGAATGGGCTGATCCATGTATTTCCTTTTTTTTCTTTTCTTTCCTTCTCGATTGAATGATGATCATCTTTGTTGGTCACATGCATTCTCCCTTCTTCTAGACCACATGCATTCTTCAGAATTATCTCTTTGTTCTCTCCTTCCTTTTTCTTCTTTTGTTTCCTTCTTTTCTTATTCTTTCCATTTAATGGCCGGATGAACCTTCCCTCCTTTAAGGCTGCATACTTCTTCCTTTTCATCTTATTCAGAAACTAAATTACTTCTTTCCCTTTTCTCCTTTTGTTTCCTTCTTCTCCTCTTTCTTTCCATAATTTCCAACTCATTATCTCACATTTAATTCTGAAAATAAGGAAAGGAAATAATAAATATAAATCACATATGTTACAGAAATATCGAATAAAAAAAAATCCTAACCAAACTAGGTTTCCTAGTTCGACAAGGAATACTACTCTATAGCACTCTCGACAATTTCTGCATTTTACACCTGTTTTAGCACCAAAAGGGAACGAACGTCACTAAAGACACCTAACTCGACTCAATGACTCTATATTACAATAATAAGGGCTAAGCAAAGTACAAATAGAGGTAAAAACATGTTAAGAACGTCGCACAAAGTGCTCCTATCAAAAGATACGCAAACGATGTAAAGATACTCAGTTTGAAAGAAACACACTGCCACACTTGCAAAACTCTCAAATTCAATAGAAACTCGCATCAGAAAGCCTTACAGAAAGATACTCAAACGAGAATTGAAAAGATACACAATTGGAATAGTAAAGATACGCAAACGATGTAAACATACTCAATTTGAAAGAAACACACTGCCACACTTGCAAAACTCTCAAATTCAATAGAAACTCGCATCAGAAAGCCTTACAGAAAGATACTGAAACGAGAATTGAAAAGATACACAATTGGAATAGTAAAGATACGCAAACGATGTAAACATACTCAATTTGAAAGAAACACACTCCCACACTTGCAAAACTCTCAAATTCAATAGAAATTCGCATCAGAAAGCCTTACATAAAGATACTCAAACGACAATTGAAA
The DNA here is from genome assembly GCF_933775445.1 of Argentina anserina. NCBI lineage: Eukaryota > Viridiplantae > Streptophyta > Magnoliopsida > Rosales > Rosaceae > Argentina > Argentina anserina. The sequence goes on from NW_026089448.1 coordinate 43,933, forward strand.
AGATACACAATTGGAATAGTAAAGATACGCAAACGATGTAAACATACTCAATTTGAAAGAAACACACTCCCAGACTTGCAAAACTCTCAAATTCAATAGAAACTCGCATCAGAAAGCCTTACAGAAAGATACTCAAACGAGAATTGAAAAGATACACAATTGGAATAGTAAAGATACGCAAACGATGTAAACATACTCAATTTGAAAGAAACACACTGCCACACTTGCAAAACTCTCAAATTCAATAGAAACTCGCATCAGAAAGCCTTACATAAAGATACTCAAACGACAATTGAAAAGATACACAATTGGAATAGTAAATATACGCAAACGATGTAAAGATACTCAGTTTGAAAGAAACACACTGCCACACTTGCAAAACTCTCAAATTCAATAGAAACTCGCATCAGAAAGCCTTACATAAAGATACTCAAACGAGAATTGAAAAGATAAACAATTGGAATAGTAAAGATACGCAAACGATGAAAAGATACTCAATTTGAAAGAAACACACTGCCACACTTGCAAAACTCTCAAATTCAATAGAAACTCGCATCAGAAAGCCTTACATAAAGATACTCAAACGAGAATTGAAAAGATACACAATTGGAATAGTAAAGATACGCAAACGATGTAAAGATACTCAGTTTGAAAGAAACACACTCCCACACTTGCAAAACTCTCAAATTCAATAGAAACTCGCATCAGAAAGCCTTACATAAAGATATTCAAACGAGAATTGAAAAGATACACAATTGGAATAGTAAACATACGCAAACGATGTAAAGATACTCAGTTTGAAAGAAACACACTCCCACACTTTCAAAACTCTCAAATTCAATAGAAACTCGCATCAGAAAGCCGTTCAGAAAGATACTCAAACGAGAATTGAAAAGATACACAATTGGAATATTAAAGATACGCAAACGATGTAAAGATACTCAGTTTGAAAGAAACACACTCCCACACTTGCAAAACTCTCAAATTCAATAGAAATTCGCATCAGAAAGCCGTTCAGAAAGATACTCAAACGACAATTGAAAAGATACACAATTGGAATAGTAAAGATACGCAAACGATGTAAACATACTCAATTTGAAAGAAACACACTCCCAGACTTGCAAAACTCTCAAATTCAATAGAAACTCGCATCAGAAAGCCTTACATAAAGATACTCAAACGACAATTGAAAAGATACACAATTGGAATAGTAAAGATACGCAAACGATGTAAACATACTCAATTTGAAAGAAACACACTGCCACACTTGCAAAACTCTCAAATTCAATAGAAACTCGCATCAGAAAGCCTTACAGAAAGATACTCAAACGAGAATTGAAAAGATACACAATTGGAATAGTAAATATACGCAAACGATGTAAACATACTCAATTTGAAAGAAACACACTGCCACACTTGCAAAACTCTCAAATTCAATAGAAACTCGCATCAGAAAGCCCTACAGAAAGATACTCAAACGAGAATTGAAAAGATACACAACTGGAATAGTAAAGATACGCAAACGATGTAAACATACTCAGTTTGAAAGAAACACACTCCCACACTTGCAAAACTCTCAAATTCAATAGAAACTCGCATCAGAAAAGCCTTACATAAAGATACTCAAACGACAATTGAAAAGATACACAATTGGAATAGTAAATATATGCAACGATGTAAAGATACTCAGTTTGAAAGCAACACACTCCCACACTTGCAAAACTCTCAAATTCAATAGAAACTCGCATCAGAAAGCCTTACAGAAAGATACTCAAACGAGAATTGAAAAGATACACAATTGGAATAGTAAAGATACGCAAACGATGAAAAGATACTCAGTTTGAAAGAAACACACTCCCACACTTGCAAAACTCTCAAATTCAATAGAAACTCGCATCAGAAAGCCTTACAGAAAGATACTCAAACGAGAATTGAAAAGATACACAATTGGAATAGTAAAGATACGCAAACGATGTAAAGATACTCAGTTTGAAAGAAACACACTCCCACACTTGCAAAACCCTCAAATTCAATAGAAACTCGCATCAGAAAGCCGTTCAGAAAGATACTCAAACGAGAATTGAAAAGATACACAATTGGAATAGTAAAGATACGCAAGCGATGTAAAGTTACTCAGTTTGAAAGAAACACACTCCCACACTTGTAAAACTCTCAAATTCAATAGAAACTCGCTTCAGAAAGCCGTTCAGAAAGATACTCAAACGAGAATTGAAAAGATACACAATTTTAATGGTAAAGATACGCAAACGATGTAAAGATACTCAGTTTGAAAGAAACACACTCCCACACTTGCAAAACTCTCAAATTCAATAGAAACTCGAATCAGAAAGCCGTTCAGAAAGATACTCAAACGAGAATTGAAAAGATACACAATTGGAATAGTAAACATACGCAAACGATGTAAACATACTCAATTTGAAAGAAACACACTGCCACACTTGCAAAACTCTCAAATTCAATAGAAACTCGCATCAGAAAAGCCTTACATAAAGATACTCAAACGAAAATTGAAAAGATACACAATTGGAATAGTAAATATACGCAAACGATGTAAAGATACTCAGTTTGAAAGAAACACACTCCCACACTTGCAAAACTCTCAAATTCAATAGAAACTCGCATCAGAAAGCCTTACACAAAGATACTCAAACGAGAATTGAAAAGATACACAATTGGAATAGTAAAGATACGCAAACGATGTAAAGATACTCAGTTTGAAAGAAACACACTCCCACACTTGCTAAACTCTCAAATTCAATAGAAACTCGCATCAGAAAGCCGTTCAGAAAGAAACTCAAACGACAATTGAAAAGATACACAATTGGTATAGTAAATATTCGCAAATGATGTAAAGATACTCAGTTTGAAAGAAACACACTCCAACACTTGCAAAACTCTCAAATTCAATAGAAACTCGCATCAGAAAGCCTTACAGAAAGATACTCAAACGAGAATTGAAAAGATACACAATTGGAATAGTAAATATACGCAAACGATGTCAAGATACTCAGTTTGAAAGAAACACACTCCCACACTTGCAAAACTCTCAAATTCAATAGAAACTCGCATCAGAAAGCCGTTCAGAAAGATACTCAAACGACAATTGAAAAGATACACAATTGGAATAGTAAATATTCGCAAATGATGTAAACATACTCAGTTTGAAAGAAACACACTGCCACACTTGCAAAACTCTCAAATTCAATAGAAACTCGCATCAGAAAGCCCTACAGAAAGATACTCAAACGAGAATTGAAAAGATACACAACTGGAATAGTAAAGATACGCAAACGATGTAAAGATACTCAGTTTGAAAGAAACACACTCCCACACTTGCAACACTCTCAAATTCAATAGAAACTCGCATCAGAAAGCCTTACAGAAAGATACTCAAACGAGAATTGAAAAGATACACAATTGGAATAGTAAATATACGCAAACGATGTAAAGATACTCAGTTTGAAAGAAACACACTCCCACACTTGCAAAACTCTCAAATTCAATAGAAACTCGCATCAGAAAGCCTTACACAAAGATACTCAAACGAGAATTGAAAAGATACACAATTAGAATAGTAAAGATACGCAAGCGATGTAAAGATACTCAGTTTGAAAGAAACACACTCCCACACTTGTAAAACTCTCAAATTCAATAGAAACTCGCTTCAGAAAGCCGTTCAGAAAGATACTCAAACGAGAATTGAAAAGATACACAATTTTAATGGTAAAGATACGCAAACGATGTAAAGATACTCAGTTTGAAAGAAACACACTCCCACACTTGCAAAACTCTCAAATTCAATAGAAACTCGAATCAGAAAGCCGTTCAGAAAGATACTCAAACGAGAATTGAAAAGATACACAATTGGTATAGTAAAGATACGCAAACGATGTAAAGATACTCAGTTTGAAAGAAACACACTCCCACACTTGCAAAACTCTCAAATTCAATAGAAACTCGCATCAGAAAGCCCTACAGAAAGATACTCAAACGAGAATTGAAAAGATACACAACTGGAATAGTAAAGATACGCAAACGATGTAAACATACTCAGTTTGAAAGAAACACACTCCCACACTTGCAAAACTCTCAAATTCAATAGAAACTCGCATCAGAAAAGCCTTACATAAAGATACTCAAACGACAATTGAAAAGATACACAATTGGAATAGTAAATATATGCAAACGATGTAAAGATACTCAGTTTGAAAGCAACACACTCCCACACTTGCAAAACTCTCAAATTCAATAGAAACTCGAATCAGAAAGCCGTTCAGAAAGATACTCAAACGAGAATTGAAAAGATACACAATTGGAATAGTAAAGATACGCAAACGATGTAAAGATACTCAGTTTGAAAGAAACACACTCCCACACTTGCAAAACTCTCAAATTCAATAAAAACTCGCATCAGAAAAGCCTTACATAAAGATACTCAAACGACAATTGAAAAGATACACAATTGGAATAGTAAATATATGCAAACGATGTAAAGATACTCAGTTTGAAAGCAACACACTCCCACACTTGCAAAACTCTCAAATTCAATAGAAACTCGAATCAGAAAGCCGTTCAGAAAGATACTCAAACGAGAATTGAAAAGATACACAATTGGAATAGTAAAGATACGCAAACGATGTAAAGATACTCAGTTTGAAAGAAACACACTCCCACACTTGCAAAACTCTCAAATTCAATAGAAACTCGCATCAGAAAGCTTTACATAAAGATACTCAAACGAGAATTGAAAAGATACACAATTGGAATAGTAAAGATACGCAAACGATGTAAACATACTCAATTTGAAAGAAACACACTGCCACACTTGCAAAACTCTCAAATTCAATAGAAACTCGCATCAGAAAGCCGTTCAGAAAGATACTCAAACGAGAATTGAAAAGATACACAATTGGAATAGTAAATATACGCAAACGATGTAAAGATACTCAGTTTGAAAGAAACACACTCCCACACTTGCAAAACTCTCAAATTCAATAGAAACTCGCATCAGAAAGCCCTACAGAAAGATACTCAAACGAGAATTGAAAAGATACACAACTGGAATAGTAAAGATACGCAAACGATGTAAACATACTCAGTTTGAAAGAAACACACTCCCACACTTGCAAAACTCTCAAATTCAATAGAAACTCGCATCAGAAAAGCCTTACATAAAGATACTCAAACGACAATTGAAAAGATACACAATTGGAATAGTAAATATATGCAAACGATGTAAAGATACTCAGTTTGAAAGCAACACACTCCCACACTTGCAAAACTCTCAAATTCAATAGAAACTCGAATCAGAAAGCCGTTCAGAAAGATACTCAAACGAGAATTGAAAAGATACACAATTGGAATAGTAAAGATACGCAAACGATGTAAAGATACTCAGTTTGAAAGAAACACACTCCCACACTTGCAAAACTCTCAAATTCAATAAAAACTCGCATCAGAAAAGCCTTACATAAAGATACTCAAACGACAATTGAAAAGATACACAATTGGAATAGTAAATATATGCAAACGATGTAAAGATACTCAGTTTGAAAGCAACACACTCCCACACTTGCAAAACTCTCAAATTCAATAGAAACTCGAATCAGAAAGCCGTTCAGAAAGATACTCAAACGAGAATTGAAAAGATACACAATTGGAATAGTAAAGATACGCAAACGATGTAAAGATACTCAGTTTGAAAGAAACACACTCCCACACTTGCAAAACTCTCAAATTCAATAGAAACTCGCATCAGAAAGCTTTACATAAAGATACTCAAACGAGAATTGAAAAGATACACAATTGGAATAGTAAAGATACGCAAACGATGTAAACATACTCAATTTGAAAGAAACACACTGCCACACTTCCAAAACTCTCAAATTCAATAGAAACTCGCATCAGAAAGCCTTACATAAAGATACTCAAACGAGAATTGAAAAGATACACAATTGGAATAGTAAATATACGCAAACGATGTAAAGATACTCAGTTTGAAAGAAACACACTCCCACACTTGCAAAACTCTCAAATTCAATAGAAACTCGCATCAGAAAGCCTTACAGAAAGATACTCAAACGAGAATTGAAAAGATACACAATTGGAATAGTAAAGATACGCAAACGATGTAAACATAATCAATTTGAAAGAAACACACTGCCACACTTGCAAAACTCTCAAATTCAATAGAAACTCGAATCTGAAAGCCGTTCAGAAAGATACTCAAACGAGAATTGAAAAGATACACCATTGGAATAGTAAAGATACGCAAACGATGTAAAGATACTCAGTTTGAAAGAAACACACTCCCACACTTGCAAAACTCTCAAATTCAATAGAAACTCGAATCAGAAAGCCGTTCAGAAAGATACTTAAACGAGAATTGAAAAGATACACAATTGGAATATTAAAGATACGCAAACGATGTAAACATACTCAATTTGAAAGAAACACACTGCCACACTTGCAAAACTCTCAAATTCAATAGAAACTCGCATCAGAAAGCCTTACAGAAAGATACTCAAACGAGAATTGAAAAGATACACAATTGGAATAGTAAAGATACGCAAACGTTGTAAAGATACTCAGTTTGAAAGAAACACACTCCCACACTTGCAAAACTCTCAAATTCAATAGAAACTCGCATCAGATAGCCTTACAGAAAGATACTCAAACGAGAATTGAAAAGATACACAATTGGAATAGTAAAGATACGCAAGCGATGTAAAGATACTCAGTTTGAAAGAAACACACTCCCACACTTGTAAAACTCTCAAATTCAATAGAAACTCGCTTCAGAAAGCCGTTCAGAAAGATACTCAAACGAGAATTGAAAAGATACACAATTGGAAAGGTAAAGATACGCAAACGATGTAAAGATACTCAATTTGAAAGAAACACACTGCCACACTTGCAAAACTCTCAAATTCAATAGAAACTCGAATCAGAAAGCCGTTCAGAAAGATACTCAAACGAGAATTGAAAAGATACACAATTGGAATAGTAAAGATACGCAAACGATGTAAACATACTCAATTTGAAAGAAACACACTGCCACACTTGCAAAACTATCAAATTCAATAGAAACTCGCATCAGAAAGCCTTACATAAAGATACTCAAACGACAATTGAAAAGATACACAATTGGAATAGTAAAGATACGCAAACGATGTAAAGATACTCAGTTTGAAAGAAACACACTCCCACACTTGCAAAACTCTCAAATTCAATAGAAACTCGCATCAGAAAGCCTTACATAAAGATACTCAAACGAGAATTGAAAAGATACACAATTGGAATAGTAAATATACGCAAACGATGTAAAGATACTCAGTTTGAAAGAAACACACTCCCACACTTGCAAAACTCTCAAATTCAATAGAAACTCGCATCAGAAAGCCTTACATAAAGATACTCAAACGAGAATTGAAAAGATACACAATTGGAATAGTAAAGATACGCAAACGATGTAAAGATACTCAGTTTGAAAGCAACACACTCCCACACTTGCAAAACTCTCAAATTCAATAGAAACTCGCATCAGAAAGCCTTACAGAAAGATACTCAAACGAGAATTGAAAAGATACACAATTGGAATAGTAAAGATACGCAAACGATGTAAAGATACTCAGTTTGAAAGAAACACACTCCCACACTTGCAAAACTCTCAAATTCAATAGAAACTCGCATCAGAAAGCCTTACAGAAAGATACTCAAACGAGAATTGAAAAGATACACAATTGGAATAGTAAAGATACGCAAACGATGTAAAGATACTCAGTTTGAAAGAAACACACTCCCACACTTGCAAAACTCTCAAATTCAATAGAAACTCGCATCAGAAAGCCTTACAGAAAGATACTCAAACGAGAATTGGAAATGTACACAATTGGAATAGTAAAGATACGCAAACGATGTAAACATACTCAATTTGAAAGAAACACACTACCACACTTGCAAAACTCTCAAATTCAATAGAAACTCGAATCAGAAAGCCGTTCAGAAAGATACTCAAACGAGAATTGAAAAGATACACCATTGGAATAGTAAAGATACGCAAACGATGTAAAGATACTCAGTTTGAAAGAAACACACTCCCACACTTGCAAAACTCTCAAATTCAATAGAAACTCGAATCAGAAAGCCGTTCAGAAAGATACTCAAACGAGAATTGAAAAGATACACAATTGGAATATTAAAGATACGCAAACGATGTAAACATACTCAATTTGAAAGAAACACACTGCCACACTTGCAAAACTCTCAAATTCAATAGAAACTCGCATCAGAAAGCCTTACAGAAAGATACCCAAACGAGAATTGAAAAGATACACAATTGGAATAGTAAATATACGCAAACGATGTAAAGATACTCAGTTTGAAAGAAACACACTCCCACACTTGCAAAACTCTCAAATTCAATAGAAACTCGCATCAGAAAGCCTTACAGAAAGATACTCAAACGAGAATTGAAAAGATACACAATTGGAGTAGTAAATATACGCAAACGATGTAAAGATACTCAGTTTGAAAGAAACACACTCCCACACTTGGAAAACTCTCAAATTCAATAGAAACTCGAATCAGAAAGCCGTTTAGAAAGATACTCAAACGAGAATTGAAAAGATACACAATTTTAATGGTAAAGATACGCAAACGATGTAAAGATACTCAGTTTGAAAGAAACACACTCCCACACTTGCAAAACTCTCAAATTCAATAGAAACTCGCATCAGAAAGCCGTTCAGAAAGATACTCAAACGAGAATTGAAAAGATACACAATTGGAATAGTAAAGATACGCAAACGATGTAAAGATACTCAGTTTGAAAGAAACACACTCCCACACTTGCAAAACTCTCAAATTCAATAGAAACTCGCATCAGAAAGCCTTACAGAAAGATACTCAAACGAGAATTGAAAAGATACACAATTGGAATAGTAAAGATACGCAAGCGATGTAAAGATACTCAGTTTGAAAGAAACACACTCCCACACTTGCAAAACTCTCAAATTCAATAGAAACTCGCATCAGAAAGCCTTACAGAAAGATACTCAAACGACAATTGAAAAGATACACAATTGGAATAGTAAAGATACGCAAACGATGTAAACATACTCAATTTGAAAGAAACACACTGCCACACTTGCAAAACTCTCAAATTCAATAGAAACTCGCATCAGAAAGCCTTACAGAAAGATACTCAAACGAGAATTGAAAAGATACACAATTGGAATAGTAAAGATACGCAAACGATGTAAAGATACTCAGTTTGAAAGAAACACACTCCCACACTTGCAAAACTCTCAAATTCAATAGAAACTCGCGTCAGAAAGCCGTTCAGAAAGATACTCAAACGAGAATTGAAAAGATACACAATTGGAATAGTAAAGATACGCAAACGATGTAAAGATACTCAGTTTGAAAGAAACACACTCCCACACTTGCAAAACTCTCAAATTCAATAGAAACTCGCATCAGAAAGCCTTACAGAAAGATACTCAAACGACAATTGAAAAGATACACAATTGGAATAGTAAAGATACGCAAACGATGTAAACATACTCAATTTGAAAGAAACACACTGCCACACTTGCAAAACTCTCAAATTCAATAGAAACTCGCATCAGAAAGCCTTACAGAAAGATACTCAAACGAGAATTCAAAATATACACAATTGGAATAGTAAATATACGCAAACGATGTAAAGATACTCAGTTTGAAAGAAACACACTCCCACACTTGGAAAACTCTCAAATTCAATAGAAACTCGAATCAGAAAGCCGTTTAGAAAGATACTCAAACGAGAATTGAAAAGATACACAATTTTAATGGTAAAGATACGCAAACGATGTAAAGATACTCAGTTTGAAAGAAACACACTCCCACACTTGCAAAACTCTCAAATTCAATAGAAACTCGCATCAGAAAGCCGTTCAGAAAGATACTCAAACGAGAATTGAAAAGATACACAATTGGAATAGTAAAGATACGCAAACGATGTAAAGATACTCAGTTTGAAAGAAACACACTCCCACACTTGCAAAACTCTCAAATTCAATAGAAACTCGCATCAGAAAGCCTTACAGAAAGATACTCAAACGAGAATTGAAAAGATACACAATTGGAATAGTAAAGATACGCAAGCGATGTAAAGATACTCAGTTTAAAAGAAACACACTCCCACACTTGTAAAACTCTCAAATTCAATAGAAACTCGCTTCAGAAAGCCGTTCAGAAAGATACTCAAACGAGAATTGAAAAGATACACAATTTTAATGGTAAAGATACGCAAACGATGTAAAGATACTCAGTTTGAAAGAAACACACTCCCACACTTGCAAAACTCTCAAATTCAATAGAAACTCGAATCAGAAAGCCGTTCATAAAGATACTCAAACGAGAATTGAAAAGATACACAATTGGAATAGTAAAGATACGCAAACGATGTAAAGATACTCAGTTTGAAAGAAACACACTCCCACACTTGCAAAACTCTCAAATTCAATAGAAACTCGCACCAGAAATCCTTACAGAAAGATACTCAAACGACAATTGAAAAGATACACAATTGGAATAGTAAAGATACGCAAACGATGTAAACATAATCAATTTGAAAGAAACACACTGCCACACTTGCAAAACTCTCAAATTCAATAGAAACTCGCATCAAAAAGCCTTACAGAAAGATACTCAAACGAGAATTGAAAATATACACAATTGGAATAGTAAATATACGCAAACGATGTAAAGATACTCAGTTTGAAAGAAACACACTCCAACACTTGCAAAACTCTCAAATTCAATAGAAACTCGCATCAGAAAGCCTTACAGAAAGATACTCAAACGAGAATTGAAAAGATACACAATTGGAATAGTAAATATACGCAAACGATGTAAAGATACTCAGTTTGAAAGAAACACACTCCCACACTTGCAAAACTCTCAAATTCAATAGAAACTCGCTTCAGAAAGCCGTTCAGAAAGATACTCAAACGAGAATTGAAAAGATACACAATTTTAATGGTAAAGATACGCAAACGATGTAAAGATACTCAGTTTGAAAGAAACACACTCCCACACTTGCAAAACTCTCAAATTCAATAGAAACTCGCATCAGATAGCCTTACAGAAAGATACTCAAATGAGAATTGAAAAGATACACAATTGGAATAGTAAAGATACGCAAGCGATGTAAAGATACTCAGTTTGAAAGAAACACACTCCCACACTTGTAAAACTCTCAAATTCAATAGAAACTCGCTTCAGAAAGCCGTTCAGAAAGATACTCAAACGAGAATTGAAAAGATACACAATTTTAATGGTAAAGATACGCAAACGATGTAAAGATACTCAGTTTGAAAGAAACACACTCCCACACTTGCAAAACTCTCAAATTCAATAGAAACTCTCATCAGAAAGCCGTTCAGAAAGATACTCAAACGAGAATTGAAAAGATACACAATTGGAATAGTAAAGATACGCAAACGATGTAAAGATACTCAGTTTGAAAGAAACACACTCCCACACTTGCAAAACTCTCAAATTCAATAGAAACTCGCATCAGAAAGCCTTACAGAAAGATACTCAAACGAGAATTGAAAAGATACACAATTGGAATAGTAAAGATACGCAAGCGATGTAAAGATACTCAGTTTGAAAGAAACACACTCCCACACTTGTAAAACTCTCAAATTCAATAGAAACTCGCTTCAGAAAGCCGTTCAGAAAGATACTCAAACGAGAATTGAAAAGATACACAATTTTAATGGTAAAGATACGCAAACGATGTAAAGATACTCAGTTTGAAAGAAACACACTCCCACACTTGCAAAACTCTCAAATTCAATAGAAACTCGAATCAGAAAGCCGTTCAGAAAGATACTCAAACGAGAATTGAAAAGATACACAATTGGAATAGTAAAGATACGCAAACGATGTAAAGATACTCAGTTTGAAAGAAACACACTCCCACACTTGCAAAACTCTCAAATTCAATAGAAACTCGCATCAGAAATCCTTACAGAAAGATACTCAAACGACAATTGAAAAGATACACAATTGGAATAGTAAAGATACGCAAACGATGTAAACATAATCAATTTGAAAGAAACACACTGCCACACTTGCAAAACTCTCAAATTCAATAGAAACTCGCATCAGAAAGCCTTACAGAAAGATACTCAAACGAGAATTGAAAATATACACAATTGGAATAGTAAATATACGCAAACGATGTAAAGATACTCAGTTTGAAAGAAACACACTCCAACACTTGCAAAACTCTCAAATTCAATAGAAACTCGCATCAGAAAGCCTTACAGAAAGATACTCAAACGAGAATTGAAAAGATACACAATTGGAATAGTAAATATACGCAAACGATGTAAAGATACTCAGTTTGAAAGAAACACACTCCCACACTTGCAAAACTCTCAAATTCAATAGAAACTCGCTTCAGAAAGCCGTTCAGAAAGATACTCAAACGAGAATTGAAAAGATACACAATTTTAATGGTAAAGATACGCAAACGATGTAAAGATACTCAGTTTGAAAGAAACACACTCCCACACTTGCAAAACTCTCAAATTCAATAGAAACTCGCATCAGATAACCTTACAGAAAGATACTCAAACGACAATTGAAAAGATACACAATTGGAATAGTAAAGATACGCAAGCGATGTAAAGATACTCAGTTTGAAAGAAACACACTCCCACACTTGTAAAACTCTCAAATTCAATAGAAACTCGCTTCAGAAAGCCGTTCAGAAAGATACTCAAACGAGAATTGAAAAGATATACAATTTTAATGGTAAAGATACGCAAACGATGTAAAGATACTCAGTTTGAAAGAAACACACTCCCACACTTGCAAAACTCTCAAATTCAATAGAAACTCGCATCAGAAAGCCGTTCAGAAAGATACTCAAACGAGAATTGAAAAGATACACAATTTTAATAGTAAAGATACGCAAACGATGTAAACATAATCAATTTGAAAGAAACACACTGCCACACTTGCAAAACTCTCAAATTCAATAGAAACTCGCATCAGAAAGCCTTACAGAAAGATACTCAAACGAGAATTGAAAATATACACAATTGGAATAGTAAATATACGCAAACGATGTAAAGATACTCAGTTTGAAAGAAACACACTCCAACACTTGCAAAACTCTCAAATTCAATAGAAACTCGCATCAGAAAGCCTTACAGAAAGATACTCAAACGAGAATTGAAAAGATACACAATTGGAATAGTAAATATACGCAAACGATGTAAAGATACTCAGTTTGAAAGAAACACACTCCCACACTTGCAAAACTCTCAAATTCAATAGAAACTCGCTTCAGAAAGCCGTTCAGAAAGATACTCAAACGAGAATTGAAAAGATACACAATTTTAATGGTAAAGATACGCAAACGATGTAAAGATACTCAGTTTGAAAGAAACACACTCCCACACTTGCAAAACTCTCAAATTCAATAGAAACTCGCATCAGATAGCCTTACAGAAAGATACTCAAACGACAATTGAAAAGATACACAATTGGAATAGTAAAGATACGCAAGCGATGTAAAGATACTCAGTTTGAAAGAAACACACTCCCACACTTGTAAAACTCTCAAATTCAATAGAAACTCGCTTCAGAAAGCCGTTCAGAAAGATACTCAAACGAGAATTGAAAAGATATACAATTTTAATGGTAAAGATACGCAAACGATGTAAAGATACTCAGTTTGAAAGAAACACACTCCCACACTTGCAAAACTCTCAAATTCAATAGAAACTCGCATCAGAAAGCCGTTCAGAAAGATACTCAAACGAGAATTGAAAAGATACACAATTTTAATAGTAAAGATACGCAAACGATGTAAAGATACTCAGTTTGAAAGAAACACACTGCCACACTTGCAAAACTCTCAAATTCAATAGAAACTCGCATCAGAAAGCCTTACAGAAAGATACTCAAACGAGAATTGAAAAGATACACAATTGGAATAGTAAAGATACGCAAACGATGTAAAGATACTCAGTTTGAAAGAAACACACTCCCACACTTGCAAAACTCTCAAATTCAATAGAAACTCGCATCAGAAAGCCTTACAGAAAGATACTCAAACGAGAATTGAAAAGATACACAATTGGAATAGTAAAGATACGCAAGCGATGTAAAGATACTCAGTTTAAAAGAAACACACTCCCACACTTGTAAAACTCTCAAATTCAATAGAAACTCGCTTCAGAAAGCCGTTCAGAAAGATACTCAAACGAGAATTGAAAAGATACACAATTTTAATGGTAAAGATACGCAAACGATGTAAAGATACTCAGTTTGAAAGAAACACACTCCCACACTTGCAAAACTCTCAAATTCAATAGAAACTCGAATCAGAAAGCCGTTCAGAAAGATACTCAAACGAGAATTGAAAAGATACACAATTGGAATAGTAAAGATACGCAAACGATGTAAAGATACTCAGTTTGAAAGAAACACACTCCCACACTTGCAAAACTCTCAAATTCAATAGAAACTCGCATCAGAAATCCTTACAGAAAGATACTCAAACGACAATTGAAAAGATACACAATTGGAATAGTAAAGATACGCAAACGATGTAAACATAATCAATTTGAAAGAAACACACTGCCACACTTGCAAAACTCTCAAATTCAATAGAAACTCGCATCAGAAAGCCTTACAGAAAGATACTCAAACGAGAATTGAAAATATACACAATTGGAATAGTAAATATACGCAAACGATGTAAAGATACTCAGTTTGAAAGAAACACACTCCAACACTTGCAAAACTCTCAAATTCAATAGAAACTCACATTAGAAAGCCTTACAGAAAGATACTCAAACGAGAATTGAAAAGATACACAATTGGAATAGTAAATATACGCAAACGATGTAAAGATACTCAGTTTGAAAGAAACACACTCCCACACTTGCAAAACTCTCAAATTCAATAGAAACTCGCATCAGAAAGCCGTTCAGAAAGATACTCAAACGAGAATTGAAAAGATACACAATTGGAATAGTAAAGATACGCAAACGATTTAAAGATACTCAGTTTGAAAGAAACACACTCCCACACTTGCAAAACTCTCAAATTCAATAGAAACTCGCATCAGAAAGCCTTACAGAAAGATACTCAAACGAGAATTGAAAAGATACACAATTGGAATAGTAAAGATACGCAAGCGATGTAAAGATACTCAGTTTGAAAGAAACACACTCCCACACTTGTAAAACTCTCAAATTCAATAGAAACTCGCTTCAGAAAGCCGTTCAGAAAGATACTCAAACGAGAATTGAAAAGATACACAATTTTAATGGTAAAGATACGCAAACGATGTAAAGATACTCAGTTTGAAAGAAACACACTCCCACACTTGTAAAACTCTCAAATTCAATAGAAACTCGCATCAGAAAGCCTTACAGAAAGATACTCAAACGACAATTGAAAAGATACACAATTGGAATAGTAAAGATACGCAAACGATGTAAACATACTCAATTTGAAAGAAACACACTGCCACACTTGCAAAACTCTCAAATTCAATAGAAACTCGCATCAGAAATCCTTACAGAAAGATACTCAAACGAGAATTGAAAAGATACACAATTGGAATAGTAAAGATACGCAAACGATGTAAAGATACTCAGTTTGAAAGAAACACACTCCCACACTTGCAAAACTCTCAAATTCAATAGAAACTCGCATCAGAAAGCCTTACAGAAAGATACTCAAACGAGAATTGAAAAGATACACAATTGGAATAGTAAAGATACGCAAGCGATGTAAAGATACTCAGTTTAAAAGAAACACACTCCCACACTTGTAAAACTCTCAAATTCAATAGAAACTCGCTTCAGAAAGCCGTTCAGAAAGATACTCAAACGAGAATTGAAAAGATACACAATTTTAATGGTAAAGATACGCAAACGATGTAAAGATACTCAGTTTGAAAGAAACACACTCCCACACTTGCAAAACTCTCAAATTCAATAGAAACTCGAATCAGAAAGCCGTTCAGAAAGATACTTAAACGAGAATTGAAAAGATACACAATTGGAATAGTAAAGATACGCAAACGATGTAAAGATACTCAGTTTGAAAGAAACACACTCCCACACTTGCAAAACTCTCAAATTCAATAGAAACTCGCATCAGAAATCCTTACAGAAAGATACTCAAACGACAATTGAAAAGATACACAATTGGAATAGTAAAGATACGCAAACGATGTAAACATAATCAATTTGAAAGAAACACACTGCCACACTTGCAAAACTCTCAAATTCAATAGAAACTCGCATCAGAAAGCCTTACAGAAAGATACTCAAACGAGAATTGAAAATATACACAATTGGAATAGTAAATATACGCAAACGATGTAAAGATACTCAGTTTGAAAGAAACACACTCCAACACTTGCAAAACTCTCAAATTCAATAGAAACTCACATTAGAAAGCCTTACAGAAAGATACTCAAACGAGAATTGAAAAGATACACAATTGGAATAGTAAATATACGCAAACGATGTAAAGATACTCAGTTTGAAAGAAACACACTCCCACACTTGCAAAACTCTCAAATTCAATAGAAACTCGCATCAGAAAGCCGTTCAGAAAGATACTCAAACGAGAATTGAAAAGATACACAATTGGAATAGTAAAGATACGCAAACGATTTAAAGATACTCAGTTTGAAAGAAACACACTCCCACACTTGCAAAACTCTCAAATTCAATAGAAACTCGCATCAGAAAGCCTTACAGAAAGATACTCAAACGAGAATTGAAAAGATACACAATTGGAATAGTAAAGATACGCAAGCGATGTAAAGATACTCAGTTTGAAAGAAACACACTCCCACACTTGTAAAACTCTCAAATTCAATAGAAACTCGCTTCAGAAAGCCGTTCAGAAAGATACTCAAACGAGAATTGAAAAGATACACAATTTTAATGGTAAAGATACGCAAACGATGTAAAGATACTCAGTTTGAAAGAAACACACTCCCACACTTGTAAAACTCTCAAATTCAATAGAAACTCGCATCAGAAAGCCTTACAGAAAGATACTCAAACGACAATTGAAAAGATACACAATTGGAATAGTAAAGATACGCAAACGATGTAAACATACTCAATTTGAAAGAAACACACTGCCACACTTGCAAAACTCTCAAATTCAATAGAAACTCGCATCAGAAAGCCTTACAGAAAGATACTCAAACGAGAATTGAAAATATACACAATTGGAATAGTAAATATACGAAAACGATGTAAAGATACTCAGTTTGAAAGAAACACACTCCCACACTTGTAAAACTCTCAAATTCAATAGAAACTCGCTTCAGAAAGCCGTTCAGAAAGATACTCAAACGAGAATTGAAAAGATACACAATTTTAATGGTAAAGATACGCAAACGATGTAAAGATACTCAGTTTGAAAGAAACACACTCCCACACTTGCAAAACTCTCAAATTCAATAGAAACTCGCATCAGATAGCCTTACAGAAAGATACTCAAACGAGAATTGAAAAGATACACAATTGGAATAGTAAAGATACGCAAGCGATGTAAAGATACTCAGTTTGAAAGAAACACACTCCCACACTTGGAAAACTCTCAAATTCAATAGAAACTCGAATCAGAAAAGCCGTTCAGAAAGATACTCAAACGAGAATTGAAAAGATACACAATTTTAATGGTAAAGATACGCAAACGATGTAAAGATACTCAGTTTGAAAGAAACACACTCCCACACTTGTAAAACTCTCAAATTCAATAGAAACTCGAATCAGAAAGCCGTTCAGAAAGATACTCAAACGAGAATTGAAAAGATACACAATTGGAATAGTAAAGATACGCAAACGATGTAAAGATACTCAGTTTGAAAGAAACACACTCCAACACTTGCAAAACTCTCAAATTCAATAGAAACTCGCATCAGAAAGCCTTACAGAAAGATACTCAAACGAGAATTGAAAAGATACACAATTGGAATAGTAAAGATACGCAAGCGATGTAAAGATACTCAGTTTAAAAGAAACACACTCCCACACTTGCAAAACTCTCAAATTCAATAGAAACTCGCATCAGAAAGCCTTACAGAAAGATACTCAAACGAGAATTGAAAAGATACACAATTGGAATAGTAAAGATACGCAAGCGATGTAAAGATACTCAGTTTGAAAGAAACACACTCCCACACTTGTAAAACTCTCAAATTCAATAGAAACTCGCTTCAGAAAGCCGTTCAGAAAGATACTCAAACGAGAATTGAAAAGATACACAATTTTAATGGTAAAGATACGCAAACGATGTAAAGATACTCAGTTTGAAAGAAACACACTCCCACACTTGCAAAACTCTCAAATTCAATAGAAACTCGAATCAGAAAGCCGTTCAGAAAGATACTCAAACGAGAATTGAAAAGATACACAATTGGAATAGTAAAGATACGCAAACGATGTAAAGATACTCAGTTTGAAAGAAACACACTCCCACACTTGCAAAACTCTCAAATTCAATAGAAACTCGCATCAGAAAGCCTTACAGAAAGATACTCAAACGACAATTGAAAAGATACACAATTGGAATAGTAAAGATACGCAAACGATGTAAACATACTCAATTTGAAAGAAACACACTGCCACACTTGCAAAACTCTCAAATTCAATAGAAACTCGCATCAGAAAGCCTTACAGAAAGATACTCAAACGAGAATTGAAAATATACACAATTGGAATAGTAAATATACGCAAACGATGTAAAGATACTCAGTTTGAAAGAAACACACTCCCACACTTGGAAAACTCTCAAATTCAATAGAAACTCGAATCAGAAAGCCGTTCAGAAAGATACTCAAACGAGAATTGAAAAGATACACAATTGGAATATTAAAGATACGCAAACGATGTAAACATACTCAATTTGAAAGAAAGACACTGCCACACTTGCAAAACTCTCAAATTCAATAGAAACTCGCATCAGAAAGCCTTACAGAAAGATACTCAAACGAGAATTGAAAAGATACACAATTGGAATAGTAAAGATACGCAAACGTTGTAAAGATACTCAGTTTGAAAGAAACACACTCCCACACTTGCAAAACTCTCAAATTCAATAGAAACTCGCATCAGATAGCCTTACAGAAAGATACTCAAACGAGAATTGAAAAGATACACAATTGGAATAGTAAAGATACGCAAGCGATGTAAAGGTACTCAGTTTGAAAGAAACACACTCCCACACTTGTAAAACTCTCAAATTCAATAGAAACTCGCTTCAGAAAGCCGTTCAGAAAGATACTCAAACGAGAATTGAAAAGATACACAATTGGAATAGTAAAGATACGCAAACGATGTAAAGATACTCAGTTTGAAAGAAACACACTCCCACACTTGCAAAACTCTCAAATTCAATAGAAACTCGCATCAGAAAGCCGTTCAGAAAGATACTCAAACGAGAATTGAAAAGATACACAATTGGAATAGTAAAGATACGCAAACGATGTAAACATACTCAATTTGAAAGAAACACACTGCCACACTTGCAAAACTCTCAAATTCAATAGAAACTCGCATCAGAAAGCCGTTCAGAAAGATACTCAAACGAGAATTGAAAAGATACACAATTGGAATAGTAAAGATACGCAAACGATGTAAACATACTCAATTTGAAAGAAACACACTGCCACACTTGCAAAACTCTCAAATTCAATAGAAACTCGCATCAGAAAGCCTTACAGAAAGATACTCAAACGAGAATTGAAAAGATACACAATTGGAATAGTAAAGATACGCAAACGTTGTAAAGATACTCAGTTTGAAAGAAACACACTCCCACACTTGCAAAACTCTCAAATTCAATAGAAACTCGCATCAGAAAGCCTTACAGAAAGATACTCAAACGAGAATTGAAAAGATACACAATTGGAATAGTAAAGATACGCAAACGTTGTAAAGATACTCAGTTTGAAAGAAACACACTCCCACACTTGCAAAACTCTCAAATTCAATAGAAACTCGCATCAGATAGCCTTACAGAAAGATACTCAAACGAGAATTGAAAAGATACACAATTGGAATAGTAAAGATACGCAAGCGATGTAAAGATACTCAATTTGAAAGAAACACACTCCCACACTTGCAAAACTCTCAAATTCAATAGAAACTCGCATCAGAAAGCCGTTCAGAAAGATACTCAAACGAGAATTGAAAAGATACACAATTGGAATAGTAAAGATACGCAAACGATGTAAAGATACACAATTAGAATATTAAAGATACGCGAACGATGTAAAGATACTCAGTTTGAAAGAAACACACTCCCACACTTGCAAAACTCTCAAATACAATAGAAACTCGCATCAGAAGCCTTACAGAAAGATACTCAAACGAGAAA
This sequence comes from Argentina anserina, assembly GCF_933775445.1. NCBI lineage: Eukaryota > Viridiplantae > Streptophyta > Magnoliopsida > Rosales > Rosaceae > Argentina > Argentina anserina. The sequence continues at coordinate 64,387 of NW_026089448.1, forward strand.
TGAAAAGATACACAATTGGAATAGTAAAGATACGCAAACGATGTAAGGATACACAATTGGAATAGTAAAGATACGCAAACGATGTAAAGATACTCAGTTTGAAAGAAACACACTCCCACACTTGCAAAACTCTCAAATACAATATAAACTCGCATCAGAAGCCTTACAGAAAGATACTCAAACGAGAAATGAAAAGATACACAATTGGAATAGTAAAGATACTCAAACGATGTAAACATACTCAATTTGAAAGAAACACACTCCCACACTTGCAAAACTCTAAAAGTCAATAGAAACTCGCATCAGAAAGCCTTAAATAAATATACTCAAACGACAATTGAAAAGATACACAATTGGAATAGTAAATATACGCAACCGATGTAGAGATACTCAGTTTGAAAGAAACACACTCCCACACTTGCAAAACTCTCAAATTCAATAGAAACTCGCATCAGAAAGCCTTACATAAACATACTCAAACGACAATTGAAAAGATACACAATTGGAATAGTAAATATACGCAACCGATGTAGAGATACTCAGTTTGAAAGAAACACACTCCCACACTTGCAAAACTCTCAAATTCAATAGAAACTCGCATCAGAAAGCCTTACATAAACATACTCAAACGACAATTGAAAAGATACACAATTGGAATAGTAAAGATACGCAAACGATGTGAAGATACTCAGTTTGAAAGAAACACACTGCCACACTTGCAAATCTCTCAAATTCAATAGAAACTCGCATCAGAAAGCCGTTCAGAAAGATACTCAAACGAGAATTGAAAAGATACACAATTGGAATAGTAAAGAAACACAAACGATGTAAACATACTCAGTTTGAAAGAAACACACTGCCACACTTTCAAAACTCTCAAATTCAATAGAAACTCGAATCAGAAAGCCGTTCTGAAAGATACTCAAACGAGAATTGAAAATATACACAATTGGAATAGTAAAGATACGCAAACGATGTAAAGATACTCAGTTTGAAAGAAACACACTGCCACACTTGCAAAACTCTCAAATTCAATAGTAACTCGCATCATAAAGCCTTACAGAAAGATACTCAAACGAGAATTGAAAAGATACACAATTGGAATATTAAAGATACGCAAACGATGTAAACATACTCAATTTGAAAGAAACACACTGCCACACTTGCAAAACTCTCAAATTCAATAGAAACTCGCATCAGAAAGCCTTACAGAAAGATACTCAAACGAGAATTGAAAATATACACAATTGGAATAGTAAATATACGCAAACGATGTAAAGATACTCAGTTTGAAAGAAACACACTCCCACACTTGGAAAACTCTCAAATTCAATAGAAACTCGAATCAGAAAGCCGTTCAGAAAGATACTCAAACGAGAATTGAAAAGATACACAATTGGAATATTAAAGATACGCAAACGATGTAAACATACTCAATTTGAAAGAAAGACACTGCCACACTTGCAAAACTCTCAAATTCAATAGAAACTCGCATCAGAAAGCCTTACAGAAAGATACTCAAACGAGAATTGAAAAGATACACAATTGGAATAGTAAAGATACGCAAACGTTGTAAAGATACTCAGTTTGAAAGAAACACACTCCCACACTTGCAAAACTCTCAAATTCAATAGAAACTCGCATCAGATAGCCTTACAGAAAGATACTCAAACGAGAATTGAAAAGATACACAATTGGAATAGTAAAGATACGCAAGCGATGTAAAGGTACTCAGTTTGAAAGAAACACACTCCCACACTTGTAAAACTCTCAAATTCAATAGAAACTCGCTTCAGAAAGCCGTTCAGAAAGATACTCAAACGAGAATTGAAAAGATACACAATTGGAATAGTAAAGATACGCAAACGATGTAAAGATACTCAGTTTGAAAGAAACACACTCCCACACTTCCAAAACTCTCAAATTCAATAGAAACTCGCATCAGAAAGCCGTTCAGAAAGATACTCAAACGAGAATTGAAAAGATACACAATTGGAATAGTAAAGATACGCAAACGATGTAAACATACTCAATTTGAAAGAAACACACTGCCACACTTGCAAAACTCTCAAATTCAATAGAAACTCGCATCAGAAAGCCGTTCAGAAAGATACTCAAACGAGAATTGAAAAGATACACAATTGGAATAGTAAAGATACGCAAACGATGTAAACATACTCAATTTGAAAGAAACACACTGCCACACTTGCAAAACTCTCAAATTCAATAGAAACTCGCATCAGAAAGCCTTACAGAAAGATACTCAAACGAGAATTGAAAAGATACACAATTGGAATAGTAAAGATACGCAAACGTTGTAAAGATACTCAGTTTGAAAGAAACACACTCCCACACTTGCAAAACTCTCAAATTCAATAGAAACTCGCATCAGAAAGCCTTACAGAAAGATACTCAAACGAGAATTGAAAAGATACACAATTGGAATAGTAAAGATACGCAAACGTTGTAAAGATACTCAGTTTGAAAGAAACACACTCCCACACTTGCAAAACTCTCAAATTCAATAGAAACTCGCATCAGATAGCCTTACAGAAAGATACTCAAACGAGAATTGAAAAGATACACAATTGGAATAGTAAAGATACGCAAGCGATGTAAAGATACTCAGTTTGAAAGAAACACACTCCCACACTTGCAAAACTCTCAAATTCAATAGAAACTCGCATCAGAAAGCCGTTCAGAAAGATACTCAAACGAGAATTGAAAAGATACACAATTGGAATAGTAAAGATACGCAAACGATGTAAAGATACACAATTAGAATATTAAAGATACGCGAACGATGTAAAGATACTCAGTTTGAAAGAAACACACTCCCACACTTGCAAAACTCTCAAATACAATAGAAACTCGCATCAGAAGCCTTACAGAAAGATACTCAAACGAGAAATGAAAAGATACACAATTGGAATAGTAAAGATACGCAAACGATGTAAGGATACACAATTGGAATAGTAAAGATACGCAAACGATGTAAAGATACTCAGTTTGAAAGAAACACACTCCCACACTTGCAAAACTCTCAAATACAATATAAACTCGCATCAGAAGCCTTACAGAAAGATACTCAAACGAGAAATGAAAAGATACACAATTGGAATAGTAAAGATACTCAAACGATGTAAACATACTCAATTTGAAAGAAACACACTCCCACACTTGCAAAACTCTAAAAGTCAATAGAAACTCGCATCAGAAAGCCTTAAATAAATATACTCAAACGACAATTGAAAAGATACACAATTGGAATAGTAAATATACGCAACCGATGTAGAGATACTCAGTTTGAAAGAAACACACTCCCACACTTGCAAAACTCTCAAATTCAATAGAAACTCGCATCAGAAAGCCTTACATAAACATACTCAAACGACAATTGAAAAGATACACAATTGGAATAGTAAATATACGCAACCGATGTAGAGATACTCAGTTTGAAAGAAACACACTCCCACACTTGCAAAACTCTCAAATTCAATAGAAACTCGCATCAGAAAGCCTTACATAAACATACTCAAACGACAATTGAAAAGATACACAATTGGAATAGTAAAGATACGCAAACGATGTGAAGATACTCAGTTTGAAAGAAACACACTGCCACACTTGCAAATCTCTCAAATTCAATAGAAACTCGCATCAGAAAGCCGTTCAGAAAGATACTCAAACGAGAATTGAAAAGATACACAATTGGAATAGTAAAGAAACACAAACGATGTAAACATACTCAGTTTGAAAGAAACACACTGCCACACTTTCAAAACTCTCAAATTCAATAGAAACTCGAATCAGAAAGCCGTTCTGAAAGATACTCAAACGAGAATTGAAAATATACACAATTGGAATAGTAAAGATACGCAAACGATGTAAAGATACTCAGTTTGAAAGAAACACACTGCCACACTTGCAAAACTCTCAAATTCAATAGTAACTCGCATCATAAAGCCTTACAGAAAGATACTCAAACGAGAATTGAAAAGATACACAATTGGAATATTAAAGATACGCAAACGATGTAAACATACTCAATTTGAAAGAAACACACTCCCACACTTGCAAAACTCTCAAATTGAATAGAAACTCGAATCTGAAAGCCGTTCAGAAAGATACTCAAACGAGAATTGAAAAGATACACAATTGGAATAGTAAAGATACGCAAACGATGTAAAGATACTCAGTTTGAAAAAAACACACTCCCACACTTGCAAAACTCTCAAATTCAATAGAAACTCGCATCAGAAAGCCTTACAGAAAGATACTCAAACGAGAATTGAAAAGATACACAATTGGAATAGTAAAGATACGCAAACGATGTAAAGATACTCAGTTTGAAAGAAACACACTCCCACACTTGCAAAACTCTGAAATTCAATAGAAACTCGCATCAGAAAGCCTTAAATGAAGATACTCAAACGAGAATTGAAAAGATACACAATTGGAATAGTAAAGAAACACAAACGATGTAAACATACTCAGTTTGAAAGAAACACACTGCCACACTTTCAAAACTCTCAAATTCAATAGAAACTCGAATCAGAAAGCCGTTCTGAAAGATACTCAAACGAGAATTGAAAATATACACAATTGGAATAGTAAAGATACGCAAACGATGTAAAGATACTCAGTTTGAAAGAAACACACTGCCACACTTGCAAAACTCTCAAATTCAATAGTAACTCGCATCATAAAGCCTTACAGAAAGATACTCAAACGAGAATTGAAAAGATACACAATTGGAATATTAAAGAAACACAAACGATGTAAACATACTCAGTTTGAAAGAAACACACTGCCACACTTTCAAAACTCTCAAATTCAATAGAAACTCGAATCAGAAAGCCGTTCTGAAAGATACTCAAACGAGAATTGAAAATATACACAATTGGAATAGTAAAGATACGCAAACGATGTAAACATACTCAATTTGAAAGAAACACACTGCCACACTTGCAAATCTCTCAAATTCAATAGAAACTCGCATCAGAAAGCCGTTAGAAAGACACTCAAACGAGAATTGAAAAGATACACAATTGGAATAGTAAAGATACGCAAACGTAGTAAACATACTCAATTTGAAAGAAACACACTCCCACACTTGCAAAACTCTCAAATTCAATAGAAACTCGAATCTGAAAGCCGTTCAGAAAGATACTCAAACGAGAATTGAAAAGATACACAATTGAAATAGTAAAGATACGAAAACGATGTAAAGATACTCAGTTTGAAAGAAACACACTCCCACACTTGCAAAACTCTCAAATTCAATAGAAACTCGCATCAGAAAGCCTTTCAGAAAGATACTCAAACGAGAATTGAAAAGATACACAATTGGAATAGTAAAGATACGCAAACGATGTAAAGATACTCAGTTTGAAAGAAACACACTCCAACACTTGCAAAACTCTCAAATTCAATAGAAACTAGCATCAGAAAGCCTTACAGAAAGATACTCAAACGAGAATTGAAAAGATACACAATTGGAATAGTAAAGATACGCAAACGATGTAAAGATACTCAGTTTGAAAGAAACACACTCCCACACTTGCAAAACTCTGAAATTCAATAGAAACTCGCATCAGAAAGCCTTAAATGAAGATACTCAAACGACAATTGAAAAGATACACAATTGGAATAGTAAATACGCAACCGATGTAGAGATACTCAGTTTGAAAGAAATACACTCCCACACTTGCAAAACTCTCAAATTCAATAGAAACTCGCATCAGAAAGCCTTACAGAAAGATACTCAAACGAGAATTGAAAAGATACACAATTGGAATAGTAAAGATACGCAAACGTTGTAAAGATACTCAGTTTGAAAGAAACACACTCCCACACTTGCAAAACTCTCAAATTCAATAGAAACTCGCATCAGAAAGTCTTACATAAAGATACTCAAACGACAATTGAAAAGATACACAATTGGAATAGTAAATATACGCAACCGATGTAGAGATACTCAGTTTGAAAGAAACACACTCCCACACTTGCAAAACTCTCAAATTCAATAGAAACTAGCATCAGAAAGCCTTACAGAAAGATACTCAAACGAGAATTGAAAATATACACAATTGGAATAGTAAAGATACGCAAACGATGTAAAGATACTCAGTTTGAAAGAAACACACTCCCACACTTGCAAAACTCTCAAATTCAATAGAAACTCGCATCAGAAAGCCTTACATAAAGATACTCCAACGAGAATTGAAAAGATACACAATTGGAATAGTAAAGATACGCAAACGATGTAAAGATACTCAGTTTGAAAGAAACACACTGCCACACTTGCAAAACTCTCAAATTCAATAGTAACTCGCATCATAAAGCCTTACAGAAAGATACTCAAACGAGACTTGAAAAGATACACAATTGGAATATTAAAGATACGCAAACGATGTAAACATACTCAATTTGAAAGAAACACACTCCCACACTTGCAAAACTCTCAAATTGAATAGAAACTCGAATCTGAAAGCCGTTCAGAAAGATACTCAAACGAGAATTGAAAAGATACACAATTGGAATAGTAAAGATACGCAAACGATGTGAAGATACTCAGTTTGAAAGAAACACACTCCCACACTTGCAAAACTCTCAAATTCAATAGAAACTCGCATCAGAAAGCCTTACAGAAAGATACTCAAACGAGAATTGAAAAGATACACAATTGGAATAGTAAAGATACGCAAACGATGTAAAGATACTCAGTTTGAAAGAAACACACTCCCACACTTGCAAAACTCTGAAATTCAATAGAAACTCGCATCAGAAAGCCTTAAATAAAGATACTCAAACGACAATTGAAAAGATACACAATTGGAATAGTAAATACGCAACCGATGTAGAGATACTCAGTTTGAAAGAAATACACTCCCACACTTGCAAAACTCTCAAATTCAATAGAAACTCGCATCAGAAAGCCTTACATAAAGATACTCAAACGACAATTGAAAAGATACACAATTGGAATAGTAAATATACGAAACGATGTAGAGATACTCAGTTTGAAAGAAACACACTCCCACACTTGCAAACCTCTCAAATTCAATAGAAACTCGCATCAGAAAGTCTTACATAAAGATACTCAAACGACAATTGAAAAGATACACAATTGGAATAGTAAATATACGCAACCGATGTAGAGATACTCAGTTTGAAAGAAACACACTCCCACACTTGCAAAACTCTCAAATTCAATAGAAACTAGCATCAGAAAGCCTTACAGAAAGATACTCAAACGAGAATTGAAAATATACACAATTGGAATAGTAAAGATACGCAAACGATGTAAAAATACTCAGTTTGAAAGAAACACACTCCCACACTTGCAAAACTCTCAAATTCAATAGAAACTCGCATCAGAAAGCCTTACATAAAGATACTCCAACGAGAATTGAAAAGATACACAATTGGAATAGTAAAGATACGCAAACGATGTAAAGATACTCAGTTTGAAAGAAACACACTGCCATACTTGCAAAACTCTCAAATTCAATAGTAACTCGCATCATAAAGCCTTACAGAAAGATACTCAAACGAGAATTGAAAAGATACACAATTGGAATATTAAAGATACGCAAACGATGTAAACATACTCAATTTGAAAGAAACACACTCCCACACTTGCAAAACTCTCAAATTGAATAGAAACTCGAATCTGAAAGCCGTTCAGAAAGATACTCAAACGAGAATTGAAAAGATACACAATTGGAATAGTAAAGATACGCAAACGATGTAAAGATACTCAGTTTGAAAGAAACACACTCCCACACTTGCAAAACTCTCAAATTCAATAGAAACTCGCATCAGAAAGCCTTACAGAAAGATACTCAAACGAGAATTGAAAAGATACACAATTGGAATAGTAAAGATACGCAAACGATGTAAACATACTCAATTTGAAAGAAACACACTGCCACACTTGCAAAACTCTCAAATTCAATAGAAACTCGCATCAGAAAGCCGTTCAGAAAGATACTCAAACGAGAATTGAAAAGATACACAATTGGAATAGTAAAGAAACACAAACGATGTAAACATACTCAGTTTGAAAGAAACACACTGCCACACTTTCAAAACTCTCAAATTCAATAGAAACTCGAATCAGAAAGCCGTTCTGAAAGATACTCAAACGAGAATTGAAAATATACACAATTGGAATAGTAAAGATACGCAAACGATGTAAAGATACTCAGTTTGAAAGAAACACACTCCCACACTTGCAAAACTCTCAAATTCTATAGAAACTCGCATCAGAAAGCCGTTCAGAAAGATAATGAAACGAGAATTGAAAAGATACACAATTCGAATAGTAAAGATACGCAAACGATGTAAAGATACTCAGTTTGAAAGAAACACACTCCCACACTTGCAAAACTCTCAAATTCAATAGAAACTCGCATCAGAAAGCCTTACATAAAGATACTCAAACGAGAACTGAAAAGATACACAATTGGAATAGTAAAGATACGCAAACGATGTAAAGATACTCAGTTTGAAAGAAACACACACCCACACTTGGAAAACTCTCAAATTCAATAGAAACTCGAATCAGAAAGCCGTTCAGAAAGATACCCAAACGAGAATTGAAAATATACACAATTGGAATTGTAAAGATACGCAAACGATGTAAAGATACTCAGTTTGAAAAAAACACACTCCCACACTTGCAAAACTCTCAAATTCAATAGAAACTCGCATCAGAAAGCCTTACATAAAGATACTCAAACGAGAATTGAAAAGATACACAATTGGAATAGTAAATATACGCAAACGATGTAAAGATACTCAGTTTGAAAGAAACACACTCCCACACTTGCAAAACTCTCAAATTCAATGGAAACTCGCATCAGAAAGCCTTACAGAAAGATACTCAAACGAGAATTGAAAAGATACACAATTGGAATAGTAAAGATACGCAAACGATGTAAACATACTCAATTTGAAAGAAACACACTCCCAGACTTGCAAAACTCTCAAATTCAATAGAAACTCGCATCAGAAAGCCTTACATAAAGATACTGAAACGAGAATTGAAAAGATACACAATTGGAAAAGTAAAGATACGCAAACGATGTAAAGATACTCAGTTTGAAAGAAACACACTCCCACACTTGCAAAACTCTCAAATTCAATAGAAACTCGCATCAGAAAGCCTTACATAACGATACTCAAACGAGAATTGAAAAGATACACAATTGTAATAGTAAAGATACGCAAACGTAGTAAACATACTCAATTTGAAAGAAACACACTCCCACACTTGCAAAACTCTCAAATTCAATAGAAACTCGCATCAGAAAGCCTTTCAGAAAGATACTCAAACGAGAATTGAAAAGATACACAATTGGAATAGTAAAGATACGCAAACGATGTAAAGATACTCAGTTTGAAAGAAACACACTCCCACACTTGCAAAACTCTCAAATTCAATAGAAACTCGAATCAGAAAGCCGTTCAGAAAGATACTCCAACGAGAATTGAAAAGATACACAATTGGAATAGTAAAGATACGCAAACGATGTAAAGATACTCAGTTTGAAAGAAACACACTGCCACACTTGCAAAACTCTCAAATTCAATAGTAACTCGCATCATAAAGCCTTACAGAAAGATACTCAAACGAGAATTGAAAAGATACACAATTGGAATATTAAAGATACGCAAACGATGTAAACATACTCAATTTGAAAGAAACACACTCCCACACTTGCAAAACTCTCAAATTGAATAGAAACTCGAATCTGAAAGCCGTTCAGAAAGATACTCAAACGAGAATTGAAAAGATACACAATTGGAATAGTAAAGATACGCAAACGATGTAAAGATACTCAGTTTGAAAGAAACACACTCCCACACTTGCAAAACTCTCAAATTCAATAGAAACTCGCATCAGAAAGCCTTACAGAAAGATACTCAAACGAGAATTGAAAAGATACACAATTGGAATAGTAAAGATACGCAAACGATGTAAAGATACTCAGTTTGAAAGAAACACACTCCCACACTTGCAAAACTCTGAAATTCAATAGAAACTCGCATCAGAAAGCCTTAAATAAAGATACTCAAACGACAATTGAAAAGATACACAATTGGAATAGTAAATACGCAACCGATGTAGAGATACTCAGTTTGAAAGAAATACACTCCCACACTTGGAAAACTCTCAAATTCAATAGAAACTCGCATCAGAAAGCCTTACATAAAGATACTCAAACGACAATTGAAAAGATACACAATTGGAATAGTAAATATACGAAACGATGTAGAGATACTCAGTTTGAAAGAAACACACTCCCACACTTGCAAAACTCTCAAATTCAATAGAAACTCGCATCAGAAAGTCTTACATAAAGATACTCAAACGACAATTGAAAAGATACACAATTGGAATAGTAAATATACGCAACCGATGTAGAGATACTCAGTTTGAAAGAAACACACTCCCACACTTGCAAAACTCTCAAATTCAATAGAAACTAGCATCAGAAAGCCTTACAGAAAGATACTCAAACGAGAATTGAAAATATACACAATTGGAATAGTAAAGATACGCAAACGATGTAAAGATACTCAGTTTGAAAGAAACACACTCCCACACTTGCAAAACTCTCAAATTCAATAGAAACTCGCATCAGAAAGCCTTACATAAAGATACTCCAACGAGAATTGAAAAGATACACAATTGGAATAGTAAAGATACGCAAACGATGTAAAGATACTCAGTTTGAAAGAAACACACTGCCACACTTGCAAAACTCTCAAATTCAATAGTAACTCGCATCATAAAGCCTTACAGAAAGATACTCAAACGAGAATTGAAAAGATACACAATTGGAATATTAAAGATACGCAAACGATGTAAACATACTCAATTTGAAAGAAACACACTCCCACACTTGCAAAACTCTCAAATTGAATAGAAACTCGAATCTGAAAGCCGTTCAGAAAGATACTCAAACGAGAATTGAAAAGATACACAATTGGAATAGTAAAGATACGCAAACGATGTAAAGATACTCAGTTTGAAAGAAACACACTCCCACACTTGCAAAACTCTCAAATTCAATAGAAACTCGCATCAGAAAGCCTTACAGAAAGATACTCAAACGAGAATTGAAAAGATACACAATTGGAATAGTAAAGATACGCAAACGATGTAAACATACTCAATTTGAAAGAAACACACTGCCACACTTGCAAATCTCTCAAATTCAATAGAAACTCGCATCAGAAAGCCGTTCAGAAAGATACTCAAACGAGAATTGAAAAGATACACAATTGGAATAGTAAAGAAACACAAACGATGTAAACATACTCAGTTTGAAAGAAACACACTGCCACACTTTCAAAACTCTCAAATTCAATAGAAACTCGAATCAGAAAGCCGTTCTGAAAGATACTCAAACGAGAATTGAAAATATACACAATTGGAATAGTAAAGATACGCAAACGATGTAAAGATACTCAGTTTGAAAGAAACACACTCCCACACTTGCAAAACTCTCAAATTCTATAGAAACTCGCATCAGAAAGCCGTTCGGAAAGATACTGAAACGAGAATTGAAAAGATACACAATTCGAATAGTAAAGATACGCAAACGATGTAAAGATACTCAGTTTGAAAGAAACACACTCCCACACTTGCAAAACTCTCAAATTCAATAGAAACTCGCATCAGAAAGCCTTACATAAAGATACTCAAACGAGAACTGAAAAGATACACAATTGGAATAGTAAAGATACGCAAACGATGTAAAGATACTCAGTTTGAAAGAAACACACACCCACACTTGGAAAACTCTCAAATTCAATAGAAACTCGAACCAGAAAGCCGTTCAGAAAGATACCCAAACGAGAATTGAAAATATACACAATTGGAATTGTAAAGATACGCAAACGATGTAAAGATACTCAGTTTGAAAAAAACACACTCCCACACTCGCAAAACTCTCAAATTCAATAGAAACTCGCATCAGAAAGCCTTACATAAAGATACTCAAACGAGAATTGAAAAGATACACAATTGGAATAGTAAATATACGCAAACGATGTAAAGATACTCAGTTTGAAAGAAACACACTCCCACACTTGCAAAACTCTCAAATTCAATAGAAACTCGCATCAGAAAGCCTTACAGAAAGATACTCAAACGAGAATTGAAAAGATACACAATAGGAATAGTAAAGATACGCAAACGATGTAAACATACTCAATTTGAAAGAAACACACTCCCAGACTTGCAAAACTCTCAAATTCAATAGAAACTCGCATCAGAAAGCCTTACATAAAGATACTGAAACGAGAATTGAAAAGATACACAATTGGAAAAGTAAAGATACGCAAACGATGTAAAGATACTCAGTTTGAATGAAACACACTCCCACACTTGCAAAACTCTCAAATTCAATAGAAACTCGCATCAGAAAGCCTTACATAACGATACTCAAACGAGAATTGAAAAGATACACAATTGTAATAGTAAAGATACGCAAACGTAGTAAACATACTCAATTTGAAAGAAACACACTCCCACACTTGCAAAACTCTCAAATTCAATAGAAACTCGCATCAGAAAGCCTTTCAGAAAGATACTCAAACGAGAATTGAAAAGATACACAATTGGAATAGTAAAGATACGCAAACGATGTAAAGATACTCAGTTTGAAAGAAACACACTCCCACACTTGCAAAACTCTCAAATTCAATAGAAACTCGCATCAGATAGCCTTACAGAAAGATACTCAAACGAGAATTGAAAAGATACACAATTGGAATCGTAAAGATACGCAAACGATGTAAAGATACTCAGTTTGAAAGAAACACACTCCCACACTTGCAAAACTCTCAAATTCTATAGAAACTCGCATCAGAAAGCCTTACATAAAGATACTCAAACGAGAATTGAAAAGATACACAATTGGAATAGTAAAGATACGCAAACGATGTAAAGATACTCAGTTTGAAAGAAACACACTCCCACACTTGGAAAACTCTCAAATTCAATAGAAACTCGAATCAGAAAGCCGTTCAGAAAGATACCCAAACGAGAATTGAAAATATACACAATTGGAATTGTAAAGATACGCAAACGATGTACAGATACTCAGTTTGAAAAAAACACACTCCCACACTTGCAAAACTCTCAAATTCAATAGAAACTCGCATCAGAAAGCCTTACATAAAGATACTCAAACGACAATTGAAAAGATACACAATTGGAATAGTAAATATACGCAAACGATGTAAAGATACTCAGTTTGAAAGAAACACACTCCCACACTTGCAAAACTCTCAAATTCAATAGAAACTCGCATCAGAAATCCTTACAGAAAGATACTCAAACGAGAATTGAAAAGATACACAATTGGAATAGTAAAGATACGCAAACGATGTAAACATACTCAATTTGAAAGAAACACACTCCCAGACTTGCAAAACTCTCAAATTCAATAGAAACTCGCATCAGAAAGCCTTACATAAAGATACTGAAACGAGAATTGAAAAGATACACAATTGGAATAGTAAAGATACGCAAACGATGTAAAGATACTCAGTTTGAAAGAAACACACTCCCACACTTGCAAAACTCTCAAATTCAATAGAAACTCGCATCAGAAAGCCTTACATAACGATACTCAAACGAGAATTGAAAAGATACACAATTGTAATAGTAAAGATACGCAAACGTAGTAAACATACTCAATTTGAAAGAAACACACTCCCACACTTGCAAAACTCTCAAATTCAATAGAAACTCGAATCTGAAAGCCGTTCAGAAAGATACTCAAACGAGAATTGAAAAGATACACAATTGGAATAGTAAAGATACGCAAACGATGTAAACATACTCAATTTGAAAGAAACACACTGCCACACTTGCAAAACTCTCAAATTCAATAGAAACTAGCATCAGAAAGCCGTTCAGAAAGATACTCAAACGAGAATTGAAAAGATACAAAATTGGAATAGTAAAGATACGCAAACGAGGTAACGATACTCAGTTTGAAAGAAACACACTTCAACACTTGCAAAATTCTCAAATTCAATAGAAACTCGCATCAGATAGCTTTACAGAAAGATACTTAAACGAGAATTGAAAAGATACACAATTGGAATAGTAAAGATACGCAAACGATGTAAAGATACTCAGTTTGAAAGAAACACACTGCCACACTTGCAAAACTCTCAAATTCAATAGTAACTCGCATCATAAAGCCTTACAGAAAGATACTCAAACGAGAATTGAAAAGATACACAATTGGAATAGTAAAGATACGCAAACGTAGTAAACATACTCAATTTGAAAGAAACACACTCCTACACTTGCAAAACTCTCAAATTCAATAGAAACTCGCATCAGAAAGCCTTACATAAAGATACTCAAACGACAATTGAAAAGATACACAATTGGAATAGTAAATATACGCAAACAATGTAAAGATACTCAGTTTGAAAGAAACACACTCCCACACTTGCAAAACTCTCAAATTCAATAGAAAATCGCATCAGAAAGCCTTACATAAAGATACTCAAATGACAATTGAAAAGATACACAATTGGAATAGTAAATATACGCAAACGATGTAAAGATACTCAGTTTGAAAGAAACACACTCCCACACTTGCAAAACTCTCAAATTCAATAGAAACTCGCATCAGAAAGCCTTACATAAAGATACTCAAACGACAATTGAAAAGTTACACAATTGGAATAGTAAATATACGAAACGATGTAGAGATACTCAGTTTGAAAGAAACACACTCCCACACTTGCAAAACTCTCAAATTCAATAGAAACTCGCATCAGAAAGCCTTACATAAAGATACTCAAACGACAATTGAAAAGATACACAATTGGAATAGTAAATATACGCAAACAATGTAAAGATACTCAGTTTGAAAGAAACACACTCCCACACTTGCAAAACTCTCAAATTCAATAGAAACTCGCATCAGAAAGCCTTACATAAAGATACTCAAACGACAATTGAAAAGATACACAATTGGAATAGTAAAGATACGCAAACGATGTAAAGATACTCAGTTTGAAAGAAACACACTCCCACACTTGCAAAACTCTCAAATCCAATAGAAACTCGCATCAGAAAGCCGTTCAGAAAGATACTCAAACGAGAATTGAAAAGATACACAATTGGAATAGTAAAGATACGCAAACGATGTAAACATACTCAATTTGAAAGAAACACACTGCCACACTTGCAAAACTCTCAAATTCAATAGAAACTCGCATCAGAAAGCCTTAAATAAAGATACTCAAATGACAATTGAAAAGATACACAATTGGAATAGTAAATATACGCAAACGATGTAAAGATACTCAGTTTGAAAGAAACACACTCCCACACTTGCAAAACTCTCAAATTCAATAGAAACTCGCATCAGAAAGCCTTACATAAAGATACTCAAACGACAATTGAAAAGATACACAATTGGAATAGTAAATATACGAAACGATGTAGAGATACTCAGTTTGAAAGAAACACACTCCCACACTTGCAAAACTCTCAAATTCAATAGAAACTCGCATCAGAAAGCCTTACATAAAGATACTCAAACGACAATTGAAAAGATACACAATTGGAATAGTAAATATACGCAAACAATGTAAAGATACTCAGTTTGAAAGAAACACACTCCCACACTTGCAAAACTCTCAAATTCAATAGAAACTCGCATCAGAAAGCCTTACATAAAGATACTCAAACGAGAATTGAATAGATACACAATTGGAATAGTAAAGATACGCAAACGATGTAAAGATACTCAGTTTGAAAGAAACACACTCCCACACTTGCAAAACTCTCAAATCCAATAGAAACTCGCATCAGAAAGCCGTTCAGAAAGATACTCAAACGAGAATTGAAAAGATACACAATTGGAATAGTAAAGATACGCAAACGATGTAAAGATACTCAGTTTGAAAGAAACACACTCCCACACTTGCCAAACTCTCAAATTCAATAGAAACTCGAATCAGAAAGCCGTTCAGAAAGATACATAAACGAGAATTGAAAATATACACAATTGGAATAGTAAAGATACGCAAACGATGTAAAGATACTCAGTTTGAAAGAAACACACTCCCACACTTGCAAAACTCTGAAATTCTATAGAAACTCGCATCAGAAAGCCGTTCAGAAAGATACTGAAACGAGAATTGAAAAGATACACAATTGGAATAGTAAAGATACGCAAACGATGTAAAGATACTCAGTTTGAAAGAAACACACTCCCACACTTGCAAAACTCTCAAATTCTATAGAAACTCGCATCAGAAAGCCGTTCAGAAAGATACTGAAACGAGAATTGAAAAGATACACAATTGGAATAGTAAAGATACGCAAACGATGTAAAGATACTCAGTTTGAAAGAAACACACTCCCACACTTGCAAAACTCTCAAATTCAATAGAAACTCGCATCAGAAAGCCTTACATAACGATACTCAAACGAGAATTGAAAAGATACACAATTGTAATAGTAAAGATACGCAAACGTAGTAAACATACTCAATTTGAAAGAAACACACTCCCACACTTGCAAAACTCTCAAATTCAATAGAAACTCGAATCTGAAAGCCGTTCAGAAAGATACTCAAACGAGAATTGAAAAGATACACAATTGGAATAGTAAAGATACGCAAACGATGTAAACATACTCAATTTGAAAGAAACACACTGCCACACTTGCAAAACTCTCAAATTCAATAGAAACTCGCATCAGAAAGCCTTAAATAAAGATACTCAAATGACAATTGAAAAGATACACAATTGGAATAGTAAATATACGCAAACGATGTAAAGATACTCAGTTTGAAAGAAACACACTCCCACACTTGCAAAACTCACAAATTCAATAGAAACTCGCATCAGAAAGCCTTACATAAAGATACTCAAACGACAATTGAAAAGATACACAATTGGAATAGTAAATATACGAAACGATGTAGAGATACTCAGTTTGAAAGAAACACACTCCCACACTTGCAAAACTCTCAAATTCAATAGAAACTCGCATCAGAAAGCCTTACATAAAGATACTCAAACGACAATTGAAAAGATACACAATTGGAATAGTAAATATACGCAAACAATGTAAAGATACTCAGTTTGAAAGAAACACACTCCCACACTTGCAAAACTCTCAAATTCAATAGAAACTCGCATCAGAAAGCCGTTCAGAAAGATACTCAAACGAGAATTGAAAAGATACACAATTGGAATAGTGAAGAAACGCAAACGATGTAAACATACTCAGTTTGAAAGAAACACACTCCCACACTACAAAACTCTCAAATTCAATAGAAACTCGCATCAGAAAGCCTTACAGAAAGATACTCAAACGAGAATTGAAAAGATACAAAATTGGAATAGTAAAGATACTCAAACGATGTAAAGATACTCACTTTGAAAGAAACACACTCCCACACTTGCAAAACTCTCAAATTCAATAGAAACTCGCATCAGAAAGCCTTACATAAAGATAGTCAAACGAGAATTGAAAAGATACACAATTGGAATAGTAAAGATACGCAAACGATGTAAAGATACTCAGTTTGAAAGAAACACATTCCCACACTTGCAAAACTCTCAAATTCAATAGAAACTCGCATCAGAAAGCCTTACATAAAGATACTCAAACGAGAATTGAAAAGATACACATTTGGAATAGTAAAGATACGCAAACGATGTACAGATACTCAGTTTGAAAGAAACACACTCCCACACTTACCAAACTCTCAAATTCAATAGAAACTCGAATCAGAAAGCCGTTCAGAAAGATACTCAAACGAGAATTGAAAATATACACAATTGGAATAGTAAAGATACGCAAACGATGTAAAGATACTCAGTTTGAAAGAAACACACTCCCACACTTGCAAAACTCTCAAATTCTATAGAAACTCGCATCAGAAAGCCGTTCAGAAAGATACTGAAACGAGAATTGAAAAGATACACAATTGGAATAGTAAAGATACCCAAACGATGTAAAGATACTCAGTTTGAAAGAAACACACTCCCACACTTGCAAAACTCTCAAATTCAATAGAAACTCGCATCAGAAAGCCTTACATAAAGATACTCAAACGAGAATTGAAAAGATACACAATTGGAATAGTAAAGATACGCAAACGATGTAAAGATACTCAATTTGAAAGAAACACACTCCCACACTTGGAAAACTCTCAAATTCAATAGAAACTCGAATCAGAAAGCCGTTCAGAAAGATACTCAAACGAGAATTGAAAAAATACACAATTGGAATAGTAAAGATACGAAAACGATGTAAAGATACTCAGTTTGAAAAAAACACACTCCCACACTTGCAAAACTCTGAAATTCAAAAGTAACTCGCATCATAAAGCCTTACAGAAAGATACTCAAACGAGAATTGAAAAGATACACAATTGGAATAGTAAAGATACGCAAACGATGTAAAGATACTCAGTTTGAAAGAAACACACTCCCACACTTGGAAAACTCTCAAATTCAATAGAAACTCGCATCATAAAGCCGTTCAGAAAGATACTCAAACGAGAATTGAAAATATACACAATTGGAATAGTAAAGATACGCAAACGATGTAAAGATACTCAGTTTGAAAGAAACACACTCCCACACTTGCAAAACTCTCAAATTCAATAGAAACTCGCATCAGAAAGCCTTACATAAAGATACTCAAACGACAATTGAAAAGATACACAATTGGAATAGTAAATATACGAAACGATGTAGAGATACTCAGTTTGAAAGAAACACACTCCCACACTTGCAAAACTCTCAAATTCAATAGAAACTCGCATCAGAAAGCCTTACATAAAGATACTCAAACGATAATTGAAAAGATACACAATTGGAATAGTAAATATACGCAAACGATGTAAAGATACTCAGTTTGAAAGAAACACACTCCCACACTTGCAAAACTCTCAAATTCAATAGAAACTCGCATCAGAAAGCCTTACAGAAAGATACTCAAACGAGAATTGAAAAGATACACAATTGGAATAGTAAAGATACGCAAACGATGTAAAGATACTCAGTTTGAAAGAAACACACTCCCACACTTGCAAAACTCTCAAATCCAATAAAAACTCGCATCAGAAAGCCGTTCAGAAAGATACTCAAACGAGAATTGAAAAGATACACAATTGGAATAGTAAAGATACGCAAACGATGTAAAGATACTCAGTTTGAAAGAAACACACTCCCACACTTGCAAAACTCTCAAATTCAATAGAAACTCGCATCAGAAAGCCTTACATAAAGATACTCAAAAGAGAATTGAAAAGATACACAATTGGAATAGTAAAGATACGCAAACGATGTAAAGATACTCAGTTTGAAAGAAACACACTCCCACACTTGCAAAACTCTTAAATTCAATAGAAACTCGCATCAGAAAGCCTTACATAAAGATACTCAAACGACAATTGAAAAGATACACAATTGGAATAGTAAATATACGCAAACGATGTTAAGATACTCAGTTTGAAAGAAACACACTCCCACACTTGCAAAACTCTCAAATTCAATAGAAACTCGCATCAGAAAGCCTTACAGAAAGATACTCAAACGAGAATTGAAAAGATACACAATTGGAATAGTAAAGATACTCAGTTTGAAAGAAACACACTGCCACACTTGCAAAACTCTCAAATTCAAAAGTAACTCGCATCATAAAGCCTTACAGAAAGATACTCAAACGAGAATTGAAAAGATACACAATTGGAATAGTAAAGATACGCAAACGATGTAAACATACTCAATTTGAAAGAAACACACTGCCACACTTGCAAAACTCTCAAATTCAATAGAAACTCGCATCAAAAAGCCGTTCAGAAAGATACTCAAACGAGAATTGAAAAGATACACAATTGGAATAGTAAAGATACGCAAACGATGTAAAGATACTCAGTTTGAAAGAAACACACTCCCACACTTGCAAAACTCTCAAATTCAATAGAAACTCGCATCAGAAAGCCTTACATAAAGATACTCAAAAGAGAATTGAAAAGATACACAATTGGAATAGTAAATATACGCAAACGATGTAAAGATACTCAGTTTGAAAGAAACACACTCCCACACTTGCAAAACTCTCAAATTCAATAGAAACTCGCATCAGAAAGCCTTACATAAAGATACTCAAACGACAATTGAAAAGATACACAATTGGAATAGTAAAGATACGCAAACGATGTAAAGATACTCAGTTTGAAAGAAACACACTCCCACACTTGCAAAACTCTCAAATCCAATAGAAACTCGCATCAGAAAGCCGTTCAGAAAGATACTCAAACGTGAATTGAAAAGATACACAATTGGAATAGTAAAGATACGCAAACGATGTAAAGATACTCAGTTTGAAAGAAACACACTCCCACACTTGCAAAACTCTCAAATTCAATAGAAACTCGCATCAGAAAGCCTTACATAAAGATACTCAAAAGAGAATTGAAAAGATACACAATTGGAATAGTAAAGATACGCAAACGATGTAAAGATACTCAGTTTGAAAGAAACACACTCCCACACTTGCAAAACTCTGAAATTCAAAAGTAACTCGCATCATAAAGCCTTACAGAAAGATACTCAAACGAGAATTGAAAAGATACACAATTGGAATAGTAAAGATACGCAAACGATGTAAACATACTCAATTTGAAAGAAACACACTGCCACACTTGCAAAACTCTCAAATTCAATAGAAACTCGCAACAAAAAAGCCGTTCAGAAAGATACTCAAACGAGAATTGAAAAGATACACAATTGGAATAGTAAAGATACGCAAACGATGTAAAGATACTCAGTTTGAAAGAAACACATTCCCACACTTGCAAAACTCTCAAATTCAATAGAAACTCGCATCATAAAGCCTTACAGAAAGATACTCAAACGAGAATTGAAAAGATACACAATTGGAATAGTAAAGATACGCAAACGATGTAAAGATACTCAGTTTGAAAGAAACACACTCCCACACTTGGAAAACTCTCAAATTCAATAGAAACTCGCATCATAAAGCCGTTCAGAAAGATACTCAAACGAGAATTGAAAAGATACACAATTGGAAT
The DNA here is from genome assembly GCF_933775445.1 of Argentina anserina. NCBI lineage: Eukaryota > Viridiplantae > Streptophyta > Magnoliopsida > Rosales > Rosaceae > Argentina > Argentina anserina. The sequence continues at coordinate 85,506 of NW_026089448.1, forward strand.
AGTAAAGATACGCAAACGATGTAAAGATACTCAAACGAGAATTGAAAAGATACACAATTGGAATAGTAAAGATACGCAAACGATGTAAAGATACTCAGTTTGAAAGAAACACACTCCCACACTTGCAAAACTCTCAAATTCAATAGAAACTCGCATCAGAAAGCCTTAAATAAGATACTCAAATGACAATTGAAAAGATACACAATTGGAATAGTAAATATACGCAAACGATGTAAAGATACTCAGTTTGAAAGAAACACACTCCAACACTTGCAAAATTCTCAAATTCAATAGAAACTCGCATCAGATAGCCTTACAGAAAGATACTCAAACGAGAATTGAAAAGATACACAATTGGAATAGTAAAGATACGCAAACGATGTAAAGATACTCAGTTTGAAAGAAACACACTCCCACACTTGCAAAACTCTCAAATTCTATAGAAACTCGCATCAGAAAGCCGTTCAGAAAGATACTGAAACGAGAATTGAAAAGATACACAATTGGAATAGTAAAGATACGCAAACGATGTAAAGATACTCAGTTTGAAAGAAACACACTCCCACACTTGCAAAACTCTCAAATTCAATAGAAACTCGCATCAGAAAGCCTTACATAACGATACTCAAACGAGAATTGAAAAGATACACAATTGTAATAGTAAAGATACGCAAACGTAGTAAACATACTCAATTTGAAAGAAACACACTCCAACACTTGCAAAACTCTCAAATTCAATAGAAACTCGAATCAGAAAGCCGTTCAGAAAGATACTCAAACGAGAATTGAAATGATACACAATTGGAATAGTAAAGATACGCAAACGATGTAAACATACTCAATTTGAAAGAAACACACTGCCACACTTGCAAAACTCTCAAATTCAATAGAAACTCGCATCAGAAAGCCTTAAATAAAGATACTCAAATGACAATTGAAAAGATACACAATTGGAATAGTAAATATACGCAAACGATGTAAAGATACTCAGTTTGAAAGAAACACACTCCCCCACATGCAAAACTCTCAAATTCAATAGAAACTCGCATTAGAAAGCCTTACATAAAGATACTCAAACGACAATTGAAAAGATACACAATTGGAATAGTAAATATACGAAACGATGTAGAGATACTCAGTTTGAAAGAAACACACTCCCACCACTTGCAAAACTCTCAAATTCAATAGAAACTCGCATCAGAAAGCCTTACATAAAGATACTCAAACGACAATTGAAAAGATACACAATTGGAATAGTAAATATACGCAAACAATGTAAAGATACTCAGTTTGAAAGAAACACACTCCCACACTTGCAAAACTCTCAAATTCAATAGAAACTCGCATCAGAAAGCCTTACATAAAGATAATCAAACGAGAATTGAAAAGATACACCATTGGAATAGTAAAGATACGCAAACGATGTAAAGATACTCAGTTTGAAAGAAACACACTGCCACACTTGCAAAACTCTCAAATTCAATAGTAACTCGCATCATAAAGCCTTACAGAAAGATACTCAAACGAGAATTGAAAAGATACACAATTGGAATAGTAAAGATACGCAAACGATGTAAAGATACTCAGTTTGAAAGAAACACACTCCCACACTTGCAAAACTCTCAAATTCAATAGAAACTCGCATCAGAAAGCCTTACATAAAGATACTCAAAAGAGAATTGAAAAGATACACAATTGGAATAGTAAAGATACGCAAACGATGTAAAGATACTCAGTTTGAAAGAAACACACTCCCACACTTGCAAAACTCTTAAATTCAATAGAAACTCGCATCAGAAAGCCTTACATAAAGATACTCAAACGACAATTGAAAAGATACACAATTGGAATAGTAAATATACGCAAACGATGTTAAGATACTCAGTTTGAAAGAAACACACTCCCACACTTGCAAAACTCTCAAATTCAATAGAAACTCGCATCAGAAAGCCTTACAGAAAGATACTCAAACGAGAATTGAAAAGATACACAATTGGAATAGTAAAGATACTCAGTTTGAAAGAAACACACTGCCACACTTGCAAAACTCTCAAATTCAAAAGTAACTCGCATCATAAAGCCTTACAGAAAGATACTCAAACGAGAATTGAAAAGATACACAATTGGAATAGTAAAGATACGCAAACGATGTAAAGATACTCAGTTTGAAAGAAACACACTCCCACACTTGCAAAACTCTCAAATCCAATAGAAACTCGCATCAGAAAGCCGTTCAGAAAGATACTCAAACGTGAATTGAAAAGATACACAATTGGAATAGTAAAGATACGCAAACGATGTAAAGATACTCAGTTTGAAAGAAACACACTCCCACACTTGCAAAACTCTCAAATTCAATAGAAACTCGCATCAGAAAAGCCTTACATAAAGATACTTAAAAGAGAATTGAAAAGATACACAATTGGAATAGTAAAGATACGCAAACGATGTAAAGATACTCAGTTTGAAAGAAACACACTCCCACACTTGCAAAACTCTGAAATTCAAAAGTAACTCGCATCATAAAGCCTTACAGAAAGATACTCAAACGAGAATTGAAAAGATACACAATTGGAATAGTAAAGATACGCAAACGATGTAAACATACTCAATTTGAAAGAAACACACTGCCACACTTGCAAAACTCTCAAATTCAATAGAAACTCGCAACAAAAAGCCGTTCAGAAAGATACTCAAACGAGAATTGAAAAGATACACAATTGGAATAGTAAAGATACGCAAACGATGTAAAGATACTCAGTTTGAAAGAAACACATTCCCACACTTGCAAAACTCTCAAATTCAATAGAAACTCGCATCATAAAGCCTTACAGAAAGATACTCAAACGAGAATTGAAAAGATACACAATTGGAATAGTAAAGATACGCAAACGATGTAAAGATACTCAGTTTGAAAGAAACACACTCCCACACTTGGAAAACTCTCAAATTCAATAGAAACTCGCATCATAAAGCCGTTCAGAAAGATACTCAAACGAGAATTGAAAATATACACAATTGGAATAGTAAAGATACGCAAACGATGTAAAGATACTCAAACGAGAATTGAAAATATACACAATTGGAATAGTAAAGATACGCAAACGATGTAAAGATACTCAGTTTGAAAAAAACACACTCCCACACTTGCAAAACTCTCAAATTCAATAGAAACTCGCATCAGAAAGCCTTAAATAAAGATACTCAAATGACAATTGAAAAGATACACAATTGGAATAGTAAATATACGCAAACGATGTAAAGATACTCAGTTTGAAAGAAACACACTCCAACACTTGCAAAATTCTCAAATTCAATAGAAACTCGCATCAGATAGCCTTACAGAAAGATACTCAAACGAGAATTGAAAAGATACACAATTGGAATAGTAAAGATACGCAAACGATGTAAAGATACTCAGTTTGAAAGAAACACACTTCCCCACACTTGCAAAACTCTGAAATTCTATAGAAACTCGCATCAGAAAGCCGTTCAGAAAGATACTGAAACGAGAATTGAAAAGATACACAATTGGAATAGTAAAGATACGCAAACGATGTAAAGATACTCAGTTTGAAAGAAACACACTCCCACACTTGCAAAACTCTCAAATTCAATAGAAACTCGCATCAGAAAGCCTTACATAACGATACTCAAACGAGAATTGAAAAGATACACAATTGTAATAGTAAAGATACGCAAACGTAGTAAACATACTCAATTTGAAAGAAACACACTCCAACACTTGCAAAACTCTCAAATTCAATAGAAACTCGAATCAGAAAGCCGTTCAGAAAGATACTCAAACGAGAATTGAAATGATACACAATTGGAATAGTAAAGATACGCAAACGATGTAAACATACTCAATTGAAAGAAACACACTGCCACACTTGCAAAACTCTCAAATTCAATAGAAACTCGCATCAGAAAGCCTTAAATAAAGATACTCAAATGACAATTGAAAAGATACACAATTGGAATAGTAAATATACGCAAACGATGTAAAGATACTCAGTTTGAAAGAAACACACTCCCACACATGCAAAACTCTCAAATTCAATAGAAACTCGCATTAGAAAGCCTTACATAAAGATACTCAAACGACAATTGAAAAGATACACCAATTGGAATAGTAAATATACGAAACGATGTAGAGATACTCAGTTTGAAAGAAACACACTCCCACACTTGCAAAACTCTCAAATTCAATAGAAACTCGCATCAGAAAGCCTTACATAAAGATACTCAAACGACAATTGAAAAGATACACAATTGGAATAGTAAATATACGCAAACAATGTAAAGATACTCAGTTTGAAAGAAACACACTCCCACACTTGCAAAACTCTCAAATTCAATAGAAACTCGCATCAGAAAGCCTTACATAAAGATAATCAAACGAGAATTGAAAAGATACACCATTGGAATAGTAAAGATACGCAAACGATGTAAAGATACTCAGTTTGAAAGAAACACACTGCCACACTTGCAAAACTCTCAAATTCAATAGTAACTCGCATCATAAAGCCTTACAGAAAGATACTCAAACGAGAATTGAAAAGATACACAATTGGAATAGTAAAGATACGCAAACGTAGTAAACATACTCAATTTGAAAGAAACACACTCCCACACTTGCAAAACTCTCAAATTCAATAGAAACTCGAATCTGAAAGCCGTTCAGAAATATACTCAAACGAGAATTGAAAAGATACACAATTGGAATAGTAAAGATACGCAAACGATGTAAAGATACTCAGTTTGAAAGAAACACACTCCCACACTTGCAAAACTCTCAAATTCAATAGAAAAAACGCATCTGAAAGCCGTTCAGAAATATACTCAAACGAGAATTGAAAAGATACACATTTGGAATAGTAAAGATACGCAAACGATGTAAAGATACTCAGTTTGAAAGAAACACACTCCAACACTTGCAAAACTCTCAAATTCAATAGAAACTCGCATCAGAAAGCCGTTCAGAAAGATACTCAAACGAGAATTGAAAAGATACACAATTGGAATAGTAAATATACGCAAACGATGTAAAGATACTCAGTTTGAAAGAAACACACTCCCACACTTGCAAATCTCTCAAATTCAATAGAAACTCGCATATGAAAGCCGTTCAGAAAGATACTCAAACGAGAATTGAAAAGATACACAATTGGAATAGTAAAGAAACGCAAACGATGTAAACATACTCAGTTTGAAAGAAACACACTCCCACACTGCAAAACTCTCAAATTCAATAGAAACTAGCATCAGAAAGCCTTACAGAAAGATACTCAAACGAGAATTGAAAAGATACACAATTGGAATAGTAAAGATACGCAAATGATGTAAAGATACTCAGTTTGAAAGAAACACACTCCCACACTTGCAAAACTCTGAAATTCAATAGAAACTCGCATCAGAAAGCCGTTCAGAAAGATACTCAAACGACAATTGAAAAGATACACAATTGGAATAGTAAAGATACGCAAACGATGTAAAGATACTCAGTTTGAAAGAAACACACTCCCACACTTGCAAAACTCTGAAATTCAATAGAAACTCGCATCAGAAAGCCTTAAATAAAGATACTCAAACGACAATTCAAAAGATACACAATTGGAATAGTAAATATACGCAACCGATGTAGAGATACTCAGTTTGAAAGAAACACACTCCCACACTTGCAAAACTCTGAAATTCAATAGAAACTCGCATCGGAAAGCCTTAAATAAAGATACTCAAACGACAATTGAAAAGATACACAATTGGAATAGTAAAGATACGCAAACGATGTAAACATACTCAATTTGAAAGAAACACACTGCCACACTTGCAAATCTCTCAAATTCAATAGAAACTCGCATCAGAAAGCCGTTCAGAAAGATACTCAAACGAGAATTGAAAAGATACACAATTGGAATAGTAAAGAAACACAAACGATGTAAACATACTCAGTTTGAAAGAAACACACTGCCACACTTTCAAAACTCTCAAATTCAATAGAAACTCGAATCAGAAAGCCGTTCTGAAAGATACTCAAACGAGAATTGAAAATATACACAATTGGAATAGTAAAGATACGCAAACGATGTAAAGATACTCAGTTTGAAAGAAACACACTGCCACACTTGCAAAACTCTCAAATTCAATAGTAACTCGCATCATAAAGCCTTACAAAAAGATACTCAAACGAGAATTGAAAAGATACACAATTGGAATATTAAAGATACGCAAACGATGTAAACATACTCAATTTGAAAGAAACACACTCCCACACTTGCAAAACTCTCAAATTGAATAGAAACTCGAATCTGAAAGCCGTTCAGAAAGATACTCCAACGAGAATTGAAAAGATACACAATTGGAATAGTAAAGATACGCAAACGATGTAAAGATACTCAGTTTGAAAGAAACACACTCCCACACTTGCAAAACTCTCAAATTCAATAGAAACTCGCATCAGAAAGCCTTACAGAAAGATACTCAAACGAGAATTGAAAAGATACACAATTGGAATAGTAAAGATACGCAGACGATGTAAACATACTCAATTTGAAAGAAACACACTGCCACACTTGCAAATCTCTCAAATTCAATAGAAACTCGTATCAGAAAGCCGTTAGAAAGATACTCAAACGAGAATTGAAAAGATACACAATTGGAATAGTAAAGATACGCAAACGTAGTAAACATACTCAATTTGAAAGAAACACACTCCCACACTTGCAAAACTCTCAAATTCAATAGAAACTCGAATCTGAAAGCCGTTCAGAAAGATACTCAAACGAGAATTGAAAAGATACACAATTGAAATAGTAAAGATACGAAAACGATGTAAAGATACTCAGTTTGAAAGAAACACACTCCCACACTTGCAAAACTCTCAAATTCAATAGAAACTCGCATCAGAAAGCCTTTCAGAAAGATACTCAAACGAGAATTGAAAAGATACACAATTGGAATAGTAAAGATACGCAAACGATGTAAAGATACTCAGTTTGAAAGAAACACACTCCAACACTTGCAAAACTCTCAAATTCAATAGAAACTAGCATCAGAAAGCCTTACAGAAAGATACTCAAACGAGAATTGAAAAGATACACAATTGGAATAGTAAAGATACGCAAACGATGTAAAGATACTCAGTTTGAAAGAAACACACTCCCACACTTGCAAAACTCTGAAATTCAATAGAAACTCGCATCAGAAAGCCTTAAATAAAGATACTCAAACGACAATTGAAAAGATACACAATTGGAATAGTAAATACGCAACCGATGTAGAGATACTCAGTTTGAAAGAAATACACTCCCACACTTGCAAAACTCTCAAATTCAATAGAAACTCGCATCAGAAAGCCTTACATAAAGATACTCAAACGACAATTGAAAAGATACACAATTGGAATAGTAAATATACGAAACGATGTAGAGATACTCAGTTTGAAAGAAACACACTCCCACACTTGCAAAACTCTCAAATTCAATAGAAACTCGCATCAGAAAGTCTTACATAAAGATATTCAAACGACAATTGAAAAGATACACAATTGGAATAGTAAATATACGCAACCGATGTAGAGATACTCAGTTTGAAAGAAACACACTCCCACACTTGCAAAACTCTCAAATTCAATAGAAACTAGCATCAGAAAGCCTTACAGAAAGATACTCAAACGAGAATTGAAAAGATACACAATTGGAATAGTAAAGATACGCAAACGATGTAAAGATACTCAGTTTGAAAGAAACACACTCCCACACTTGCAAAACTCTCAAATTCAATAGAAACTCGCATCAGAAAGCCTTACATAAAGATACTCCAACGAGAATTGAAAAGATACACAATTGGAATAGTAAAGATACGCAAACGATGTAAAGATACTCAGTTTGAAAGAAACACACTCCCACACTTGGAAAACTCTCAAATACAATAGAAACTCGCATGAGAAGCCTTACAGAAAGATACTCAAACGAGAATTGAAAAGATACACAATTGGAATAGTAAAGAAACGCAAACGATGTAAACATACTCAGTTTGAAAGAAACACACTCCCACACTGCAAAACTCTCAAATTCAATAGAAACTAGCATCAGAAAGCCTTACAGAAAGATACTCAAACGAGAATTGAAAAGATACACAATTGGAATAGTAAAGATACGCAAATGATGTAAAGATACTCAGTTTGAAAGAAACACACTCCCACACTTGCAAAACTCTGAAATTCAATAGAAACTCGCATCAGAAAGCCGTTCAGAAAGATACTCAAACGACAATTGAAAAGATACACAATTGGAATAGTAAAGATACGCAAACGATGTAAAGATACTCAGTTTGAAAGAAACACACTCCCACACTTGCAAAACTCTGAAATTCAATAGAAACTCGCATCAGAAAGCCTTAAATAAAGATACTCAAACGACAATTCAAAAGATACACAATTGGAATAGTAAATATACGCAACCGATGTAGAGATACTCAGTTTGAAAGAAACACACTCCCACACTTGCAAAACTCTGAAATTCAATAGAAACTCGCATCGGAAAGCCTTAAATAAAGATACTCAAACGACAATTGAAAAGATACACAATTGGAATAGTAAAGATACGCAAACGATGTAAACATACTCAATTTGAAAGAAACACACTGCCACACTTGCAAATCTCTCAAATTCAATAGAAACTCGCATCAGAAAGCCGTTCAGAAAGATACTCAAACGAGAATTGAAAAGATACACAATTGGAATAGTAAAGAAACACAAACGATGTAAACATACTCAGTTTGAAAGAAACACACTGCCACACTTTCAAAACTCTCAAATTCAATAGAAACTCGAATCAGAAAGCCGTTCTGAAAGATACTCAAACGAGAATTGAAAATATACACAATTGGAATAGTAAAGATACGCAAACGATGTAAAGATACTCAGTTTGAAAGAAACACACTCCCACACTTGCAAAACTCTCAAATTCTATAGAAACTCGCATCAGAAAGCCGTTCAGAAAGATACTGAAACGAGAATTGAAAAGATACACAATTCGAATAGTAAAGATACGCAAACGATGTAAAGATACTCAGTTTGAAAGAAACACACTCCCACACTTGCAAAACTCTGAAATTCAATAGAAACTCGCATCAGAAAGCCTTAAATAAAGATACTCAAACGACAATTGAAAAGATACACAATTGGAATAGTAAATACGCAACCGATGTAGAGATACTCAGTTTGAAAGAAATACACTCCCACACTTGCAAAACTCTCAAATTCAATAGAAACTCGCATCAGAAAGCCTTACATAAAGATACTCAAACGATAATTGAAAAGATACACAATTGGAATAGTAAATATACGAAACGATGTAGAGATACTCAGTTTGAAAGAAACACACTCCCACACTTGCAAAACTCTCAAATTCAATAGAAACTCGCATCAGAAAGTCTTACATAAAGATATTCAAACGACAATTGAAAAGATACACAATTGGAATAGTAAATATACGCAACCGATGTAGAGATACTCAGTTTGAAAGAAACACACTCCCACACTTGCAAAACTCTCAAATTCAATAGAAACTAGCATCAGAAAGCCTTACAGAAAGATACTCAAACGAGAATTGAAAAGATACACAATTGGAATAGTAAAGATACGCAAACGATGTAAAGATACTCAGTTTGAAAGAAACACACTCCCACACTTGCAAAACTCTCAAATTCAATAGAAACTCGCATCAGAAAGCCTTACATAAAGATACTCCAACGAGAATTGAAAAGATACACAATTGGAATAGTAAAGATACGCAAACGATGTAAAGATACTCAGTTTGAAAGAAACACACTGCCACACTTGCAAAACTCTCAAATTCAATAGAAACTCGCATCATAAAGCCTTACAGAAAGATACTCAAACGAGAATTGAAAAGATACACAATTGGAATATTAAAGATACGCAAACGATGTAAACATACTCAATTTGAAAGAAACACACTGCCACACTTGCAAATCTCTCAAATTCAATAGAAACTCGCATCAGAAAGCCGTTAGAAAGATACTCAAACGAGAATTGAAAAGATACACAATTGGAATAGTAAAGATACGCAAACGATGTAAAGATACTCAGTTTGAAAGAAACACACTCCCACACTTGCAAAACTCTCAAATTCAATAGAAACTCGCATCAGAAAGCCGTTCAGAAAGATACTCAAACGAGAATTGAAAAGATACACAATTGAAATAGTAAAGATACGAAAACGATGTAAAGATACTCAGTTTGAAAGAAACACACTCCCACACTTGCAAAACTCTCAAATTCAATAGAAACTCGCATCAGAAAGCCTTTTAGAAAGATACTCAAACGAGAATTGAAAAGATACACAATTGGAATAGTAAAGATACGCAAACGATGTAAAGATACTCAGTTTGAAAGAAACACACTCCAACACTTGCAAAACTCTCAAATTCAATAGAAACTAGCATCAGAAAGCCTTACAGAAAGATACTCAAACGAGAATTGAAAAGATACACAATTGGAATAGTAAAGATACGCAAACGATGTAAAGATACTCAGTTTGAAAGAAACACACTCCCACACTTGCAAAACTCTGAAATTCAATAGAAACTCGCATCAGAAAGCCTTAAATAAAGATACTCAAACGACAATTGAAAAGATACACAATTGGAATAGTAAATACGCAACCGATGTAGAGATACTCAGTTTGAAAGAAACACACTCCCACACTTGCAAAACTCTCAAATTCAATAGAAACTCGCATCAGAAAGCCTTACATAAAGATACTCAAACGAGAACTGAAAAGATACACAATTGGAATAGTAAAGATACGCAAACGATGTAAAGATACTAAGTTTGAAAGAAACACACTCCCACACTTGGAAAACTCTCAAATTCAATAGAAACTCGAATCAGAAAGCCGTTCAGAAAGATACCCAAACGAGAATTGAAAATATACACAATTGGAATTGTAAAGATACGCAAACGATGTAAAGATACTCAGTTTGAAAAAAACACACTCCCACACTTGCAAAACTCTCAAATTCAATAGAAACTCGCATCAGAAAGCCTTACATAAAGATACTCAAACGAGAATTGAAAAGATACACAATTGGAATAGTAAATATACGCAAACGATGTAAAGATACTCAGTTTGAAAGAAACACACTGCCACACTTGCAAAACTCTCAAATTCAATAGTAACTCGCATCATAAAGCCTTACAGAAAGATACTCAAACGAGAATTGAAAAGATACACAATTGGAATATTAAAGATACGCAAACGATGTAAACATACTCAATTTGAAAGAAACACACTCCCACACTTGCAAAACTCTCAAATTCAATAGAAACTCGCATCAGAAAGCCTTACATAAAGATACTCCAACGAGAATTGAAAAGATACACAATTGGAATAGTAAAGATACGCAAACGATGTAAAGATACTCAGTTTGAAAGAAACACACTGCCACACTTGCAAAACTCTCAAATTCAATAGAAACTCGCATCATAAAGCCTTACAGAAAGATACTCAAACGAGAATTGAAAAGATACACAATTGGAATAGTAAATATACGCAAACGATGTAAAGATACTCAGTTTGAAAGAAACACACTCCCACACTTGCAAAACTCTCAAATTCAATAGAAACTCGCATCAGAAAGCCTTACATAAAGATACTCCAACGAGAATTGAAAAGATACACAATTGGAATAGTAAAGATACGCAAACGATGTAAAGATACTCAGTTTGAAAGAAACACACTGCCACACTTGCAAAACTCTCAAATTCAATAGAAACTCGCATCATAAAGCCTTACAGAAAGATACTCAAACGAGAATTGAAAAGATACACAATTGGAATATTAAAGATACGCAAACGATGTAAACATACTCAATTTGAAAGAAACACACTCCCACACTTGCAAAACTCTCAAATTGAATAGAAACTCGAATCTGAAAGCCGTTCAGAAAGATACTCAAACGAGAATTGTAAAGATACACAATTGGAATAGTAAAGATACGCAAACGATGTAAAGATACTCAGTTTGAAAGAAACACACTCCCACACTTGCAAAACTCTCAAATTCAATAGAAACTCGCATCAGAAAGCCTTACAGAAAGATACTCAAACGAGAATTGAAAAGATACACAATTGGAATAGTAAAGATACGCAAACGATGTAAACATACTCAATTTGAAAGAAACACACTGCCACACTTGCAAATCTCTCAAATTCAATAGAAACTCGCATCAGAAAGCCGTTCAGAAAGATACTCAAACGAGAATTGAAAAGATACACAATTGGAATAGTAAAGAAACACAAACGATGTAAACATACTCAGTTTGAAAGAAACACACTGCCACACTTTCAAAACTCTCAAATTCAATAGAAACTCGAATCAGAAAGCCGTTCTGAAAGATACTCAAACGAGAATTGAAAATATACACAATTGGAATAGTAAAGATACGCAAACGATGTAAAGATACTCAGTTTGAAAGAAACACACTCCCACACTTGCAAAACTCTCAAATTCTATAGAAACTCGCATCAGAAAGCCGTTCAGAAAGATACTGAAACGAGAATTGAAAAGATACACAATTCGAATAGTAAAGATACGCAAACGATGTAAAGATACTCAGTTTGAAAGAAACACACTCCCACACTTGCAAAACTCTCAAATTCAATAGAAACTCGCATCAGAAAGCCTTACATAAAGATACTCAAACGAGAACTGAAAAGATACACAATTGGAATAGTAAAGATACGCAAACGATGTAAAGATACTAAGTTTGAAAGAAACACACTCCCACACTTGGAAAACTCTCAAATTCAATAGAAACTCGAATCAGAAAGCCGTTCAGAAAGATACCCAAACGAGAATTGAAAATATACACAATTGGAATTGTAAAGATACGCAAACGATGTAAAGATACTCAGTTTGAAAAAAACACACTCCCACACTTGCAAAACTCTCAAATTCAATAGAAACTCGCATCAGAAAGCCTTACATAAAGATACTCAAACGAGAATTGAAAAGATACACAATTGGAATAGTAAATATACGCAAACGATGTAAAGATACTCAGTTTGAAAGAAACACACTGCCACACTTGCAAAACTCTCAAATTCAATAGTAACTCGCATCATAAAGCCTTACAGAAAGATACTCAAACGAGAATTGAAAAGATACACAATTGGAATATTAAAGATACGCAAACGATGTAAACATACTCAATTTGAAAGAAACACACTCCCACACTTGCAAAACTCTCAAATTCAATAGAAACTCGCATCAGAAAGCCTTACATAAAGATACTCCAACGAGAATTGAAAAGATACACAATTGGAATAGTAAAGATACGCAAACGATGTAAAGATACTCAGTTTGAAAGAAACACACTGCCACACTTGCAAAACTCTCAAATTCAATAGAAACTCGCATCATAAAGCCTTACAGAAAGATACTCAAACGAGAATTGAAAAGATACACAATTGGAATAGTAAATATACGCAAACGATGTAAAGATACTCAGTTTGAAAGAAACACACTCCCACACTTGCAAAACTCTCAAATTCAATAGAAACTAGCATCAGAAAGCCTTACAGAAAGATACTCAAACGAGAATTGAAAAGATACACAATTGGAATAGTAAAGATACGCAAACGATGTAAAGATACTCAGTTTGAAAGAAACACACTCCCACACTTGCAAAACTCTCAAATTCAATAGAAACTCGCATCAGAAAGCCTTACATAAAGATACTCCTACGAGAATTGAAAAGATACACAATTGGAATAGTAAAGATACGCAAACGATGTAAAGATACTCAGTTTGAAAGAAACACACTGCCACACTTGCAAAACTCTCAAATTCAATAGAAACTCGCATCATAAAGCCTTACAGAAAGATACTCAAACGAGAATTGAAAAGATACACAATTGGAATATTAAAAATACGCAAACGATGTAAACATACTCAATTTGAAAGAAACACACTCCCACACTTGCAAAACTCTCAAATTGAATAGAAACTCGAATCTGAAAGCCGTTCAGAAAGATACTCAAACGAGAATTGAAAAGATACACAATTGGAATAGTAAAGATACGCAAACGATGTAAAGATACTCAGTTTGAAAGAAACACACTCCCACACTTGCAAAACTCTCAAATTCAATAGAAACTCGCATCAGAAAGCCTTACAGAAAGATACTCAAACGAGAATTGAAAAGATACACAATTGGAATAGTAAAGATACGCAAACGATGTAAACATACTCAATTTGAAAGAAACACACTACCACACTTGCAAATCTCTCAAATTCAATAGAAACTCGCATCAGAAAGCCGTTCAGAAAGATACTCAAACGAGAATTGAAAAGATACACAATTGGAATAGTAAAGAAACACAAACGATGTAAACATACTCAGTTTGAAAGAAACACACTGCCACACTTTCAAAACTCTCAAATTCAATAGAAACTCGAATCAGAAAGCCGTTCTGAAAGATACTCAAACGAGAATTGAAAATATACACAATTGGAATAGTAAAGATACGCAAACGATGTAAAGATACTCAGTTTGAAAGAAACACACTCCCACACTTGCAAAACTCTCAAATTCTATAGAAACTCGCATCAGAAAGCCGTTCAGAAAGATACTGAAACGAGAATTGAAAAGATACACAATTCGAATAGTAAAGATACGCAAACGATGTAAAGATACTCAGTTTGAAAGAAACACACTCCCACACTTGCAAAACTCTCAAATTCAATAGAAACTCGCATCAGAAAGCCTTACATAAAGATACTCAAACGAGAACTGAAAAGATACACAATTGGAATAGTAAAGATACGCAAACGATGTAAAGATACTAAGTTTGAAAGAAACACACTCCCACACTTGGAAAACTCTCAAATTCAATAGAAACTCGAATCAGAAAGCCGTTCAGAAAGATACCCAAACGAGAATTGAAAATATACACAATTGGAATTGTAAAGATACGCAAACGATGTAAAGATACTCAGTTTGAAAAAAACACACTCCCACACTTGCAAAACTCTCAAATTCAATAGAAACTCGCATCAGAAAGCCTTACATAAAGATACTCAAACGAGAATTGAAAAGATACACAATTGGAATAGTAAATATACGCAAACGATGTAAAGATACTCAGTTTGAAAGAAACACACTGCCACACTTGCAAAACTCTCAAATTCAATAGTAACTCGCATCATAAAGCCTTACAGAAAGATACTCAAACGAGAATTGAAAAGATACACAATTGGAATATTAAAGATACGCAAACGATGTAAACATACTCAATTTGAAAGAAACACACTCCCACACTTGCAAAACTCTCAAATTCAATAGAAACTCGCATCAGAAAGCCTTACATAAAGATACTCCAACGAGAATTGAAAAGATACACAATTGGAATAGTAAAGATACGCAAACGATGTAAAGATACTCAGTTTGAAAGAAACACACTGCCACACTTGCAAAACTCTCAAATTCAATAGAAACTCGCATCATAAAGCCTTACAGAAAGATACTCAAACGAGAATTGAAAAGATACACAATTGGAATATTAAAGATACGCAAACGATGTAAACATACTCAATTTGAAAGAAACACACTCCCACACTTGCAAAACTCTCAAATTGAATAGAAACTCGAATCTGAAAGCCGTTCAGAAAGATACTCAAACGAGAATTGAAAAGATACACAATTGGAATAGTAAAGATACGCAAACGATGTAAAGATACTCAGTTTGAAAGAAACACACTCCCACACTTGCAAAACTCTCAAATTCAATAGAAACTCGCATCAGAAAGCCTTACAGAAAGATACTCAAACGAGAATTGAAAAGATACACAATTGGAATAGTAAAGATACGCAAACGATGTAAACATACTCAATTTGAAAGAAACACACTGCCACACTTGCAAATCTCTCAAATTCAATAGAAACTCGCATCAGAAAGCCGTTCAGAAAGATACTCAAACGAGAATTGAAAAGATACACAATTGGAATAGTAAAGAAACACAAACGATGTAAACATACTCAGTTTGAAAGAAACACACTGCCACACTTTCAAAACTCTCAAATTCAATAGAAACTCGAATCAGAAAGCCGTTCTGAAAGATACTCAAACGAGAATTGAAAATATACACAATTGGAATAGTAAAGATACGCAAACGATGTAAAGATACTCAGTTTGAAAGAAACACACTCCCACACTTGCAAAACTCTCAAATTCTATAGAAACTCGCATCAGAAAGCCGTTCAGAAAGATACTGAAACGAGAATTGAAAAGATACACAATTCGAATAGTAAAGATACGCAAACGATGTAAAGATACTCAGTTTGAAAGAAACACACTCCCACACTTGCAAAACTCTCAAATTCAATAGAAACTCGCATCAGAAAGCCTTACATAAAGATACTCAAACGAGAACTGAAAAGATACACAATTGGAATAGTAAAGATACGCAAACGATGTAAAGATACTCAGTTTGAAAGAAACACACTCCCACACTTGGAAAACTCTCAAATTCAATAGAAACTCGAATAAGAAAGCCGTTCAGAAAGATACCCAAACGAGAATTGAAAATATACACAATTGGAATTGTAAAGATACGCAAACGATGTAAAGATACTCAGTTTGAAAAAAACACACTCCCACACTTGCAAAACTCTCAAATTCAATAGAAACTCGCATCAGAAAGCCTTACATAACGATACTCAAACGAGAATTGAAAAGATACACAATTGTAATAGTAAAGATACGCAAACGTAGTAAACATACTCAATTTGAAAGAAACACACTCCCACACTTGCAAAACTCTCAAATTCAATAGAAACTCGCATCAGAAAGCCTTACATAACGATACTCAAACGAGAATTGAAAAGATACACAATTGTAATAGTAAAGATACGCAAACGTAGTAAACATACTCAATTTGAAAGAAACACACTCCCACACTTGCAAAACTCTCAAATTCAATAGAAACTCGCATCAGAAAGCCTTTCAGAAAGATACTCAAACGAGAATTGAAAAGACACACAATTGGAATAGTAAAGATACGCAAACGATGTAAAGATACTCAGTTTGAAAGAAACACACTCCCACACTTGCAAAACTCTCAAATTCTATAGAAACTCGCATCAGAAAGCCTTAAATAAAGATACTCAAATGACAATTGAGAAGATACACAATTGGAATAGTAAATATACGTTAACGATGTAAAGATACTCAGTTTGAAAGAAACACACTCCCACACTTGCAAAACTATCAAATTCAATAGAAACTCGCATCAGAAAGCCTTACATAAAGATACTCAAACGACAATTGAAAAGATACACAATTGGAATAGTAAATATACGAAACGATGTAGAGATACTCAGTTTGAAAGAAACACACTCCCACACTTGCAAAACTCTCAAATTCAATAGAAACTCGCATCAGAAAGCCTTACATAAAGATACTCAAACGACAATTGAAAAGATACACAATTGGAATAGTAAATATACGCAAACAATGTAAAGATACTCAGTTTGAAAGAAACACACTCCCACACTTGCAAAACTCT
This sequence comes from Argentina anserina, assembly GCF_933775445.1. NCBI lineage: Eukaryota > Viridiplantae > Streptophyta > Magnoliopsida > Rosales > Rosaceae > Argentina > Argentina anserina. The sequence continues at coordinate 103,106 of NW_026089448.1, forward strand.
CAAATTCAATAGAAACTCGCATCATAAAGCCTTACAGAAAGATACTCAAACGAGAATTGAAAAGATACACAATTGGAATATTAAAGATACGCAAACGATGTAAACATACTCAATTTGAAAGAAACACACTCCCACACTTGCAAAACTCTCAAATTGAATAGAAACTCGAATCTGAAAGCCGTTCAGAAAGATACTCAAACGAGAATTGAAAAGATACACAATTGGAATAGTAAAGATACGCAAACGATGTAAAGATACTCAGTTTGAAAGAAACACACTCCCACACTTGCAAAACTCTCAAATTCAATAGAAACTCGCATCAGAAAGCCTTACAGAAAGATACTCAAACGAGAATTGAAAAGATACACAATTGGAATAGTAAAGATACGCAAACGATGTAAACATACTCAATTTGAAAGAAACACACTGCCACACTTGCAAATCTCTCAAATTCAATAGAAACTCGCATCAGAAAGCCGTTCAGAAAGATACTCAAACGAGAATTGAAAAGATACACAATTGGAATAGTAAAGAAACACAAACGATGTAAACATACTCAGTTTGAAAGAAACACACTGCCACACTTTCAAAACTCTCAAATTCAATAGAAACTCGAATCAGAAAGCCGTTCTGAAAGATACTCAAACGAGAATTGAAAATATACACAATTGGAATAGTAAAGATACGCAAACGATGTAAAGATACTCAGTTTGAAAGAAACACACTCCCACACTTGCAAAACTCTCAAATTCTATAGAAACTCGCATCAGAAAGCCGTTCAGAAAGATACTGAAACGAGAATTGAAAAGATACACAATTCGAATAGTAAAGATACGCAAACGATGTAAAGATACTCAGTTTGAAAGAAACACACTCCCACACTTGCAAAACTCTCAAATTCAATAGAAACTCGCATCAGAAAGCCTTACATAAAGATACTCAAACGAGAACTGAAAAGATACACAATTGGAATAGTAAAGATACGCAAACGATGTAAAGATACTAAGTTTGAAAGAAACACACTCCCACACTTGGAAAACTCTCAAATTCAATAGAAACTCGAATCAGAAAGCCGTTCAGAAAGATACCCAAACGAGAATTGAAAATATACACAATTGGAATTGTAAAGATACGCAAACGATGTAAAGATACTCAGTTTGAAAAAAACACACTCCCACACTTGCAAAACTCTCAAATTCAATAGAAACTCGCATCAGAAAGCCTTACATAAAGATACTCAAACGAGAATTGAAAAGATACACAATTGGAATAGTAAATATACGCAAACGATGTAAAGATACTCAGTTTGAAAGAAACACACTGCCACACTTGCAAAACTCTCAAATTCAATAGTAACTCGCATCATAAAGCCTTACAGAAAGATACTCAAACGAGAATTGAAAAGATACACAATTGGAATATTAAAGATACGCAAACGATGTAAACATACTCAATTTGAAAGAAACACACTCCCACACTTGCAAAACTCTCAAATTCAATAGAAACTCGCATCAGAAAGCCTTACATAAAGATACTCCAACGAGAATTGAAAAGATACACAATTGGAATAGTAAAGATACGCAAACGATGTAAAGATACTCAGTTTGAAAGAAACACACTGCCACACTTGCAAAACTCTCAAATTCAATAGAAACTCGCATCATAAAGCCTTACAGAAAGATACTCAAACGAGAATTGAAAAGATACACAATTGGAATATTAAAGATACGCAAACGATGTAAACATACTCAATTTGAAAGAAACACACTCCCACACTTGCAAAACTCTCAAATTGAATAGAAACTCGAATCTGAAAGCCGTTCAGAAAGATACTCAAACGAGAATTGAAAAGATACACAATTGGAATAGTAAAGATACGCAAACGATGTAAAGATACTCAGTTTGAAAGAAACACACTCCCACACTTGCAAAACTCTCAAATTCAATAGAAACTCGCATCAGAAAGCCTTACAGAAAGATACTCAAACGAGAATTGAAAAGATACACAATTGGAATAGTAAAGATACGGAAACGATGTAAACATACTCAATTTGAAAGAAACACACTACCACACTTGCAAATCTCTCAAATTCAATAGAAACTCGCATCAGAAAGCCGTTCAGAAAGATACTCAAACGAGAATTGAAAAGATACACAATTGGAATAGTAAAGAAACACAAACGATGTAAACATACTCAGTTTGAAAGAAACACACTGCCACACTTTCAAAACTCTCAAATTCAATAGAAACTCGAATCAGAAAGCCGTTCTGAAAGATACTCAAACGAGAATTGAAAATATACACAATTGGAATAGTAAAGATACGCAAACGATGTAAAGATACTCAGTTTGAAAGAAACACACTCCCACACTTGCAAAACTCTCAAATTCTATAGAAACTCGCATCAGAAAGCCGTTCAGAAAGATACTGAAACGAGAATTGAAAAGATACACAATTCGAATAGTAAAGATACGCAAACGATGTAAAGATACTCAGTTTGAAAGAAACACACTCCCACACTTGCAAAACTCTCAAATTCAATAGAAACTCGCATCAGAAAGCCTTACATAAAGATACTCAAACGAGAACTGAAAAGATACACAATTGGAATAGTAAAGATACGCAAACGATGTAAAGATACTCAGTTTGAAAGAAACACACTCCCACACTTGGAAAACTCTCAAATTCAATAGAAACTCGAATAAGAAAGCCGTTCAGAAAGATACCCAAACGAGAATTGAAAATATACACAATTGGAATTGTAAAGATACGCAAACGATGTAAAGATACTCAGTTTGAAAAAAACACACTCCCACACTTGCAAAACTCTCAAATTCAATAGAAACTCGCATCAGAAAGCCTTACATAACGATACTCAAACGAGAATTGAAAAGATACACAATTGTAATAGTAAAGATACGCAAACGTAGTAAACATACTCAATTTGAAAGAAACACACTCCCACACTTGCAAAACTCTCAAATTCAATAGAAACTCGCATCAGAAAGCCTTACATAACGATACTCAAACGAGAATTGAAAAGATACACAATTGTAATAGTAAAGATACGCAAACGTAGTAAACATACTCAATTTGAAAGAAACACACTCCCACACTTGCAAAACTCTCAAATTCAATAGAAACTCGCATCAGAAAGCCTTTCAGAAAGATACTCAAACGAGAATTGAAAAGACACACAATTGGAATAGTAAAGATACGCAAACGATGTAAAGATACTCAGTTTGAAAGAAACACACTCCCACACTTGCAAAACTCTCAAATTCTATAGAAACTCGCATCAGAAAGCCTTAAATAAAGATACTCAAATGACAATTGAGAAGATACACAATTGGAATAGTAAATATACGTTAACGATGTAAAGATACTCAGTTTGAAAGAAACACACTCCCACACTTGCAAAACTATCAAATTCAATAGAAACTCGCATCAGAAAGCCTTACATAAAGATACTCAAACGACAATTGAAAAGATACACAATTGGAATAGTAAATATACGAAACGATGTAGAGATACTCAGTTTGAAAGAAACACACTCCCACACTTGCAAAACTCTCAAATTCAATAGAAACTCGCATCAGAAAGCCTTACATAAAGATACTCAAACGACAATTGAAAAGATACACAATTGGAATAGTAAATATACGCAAACAATGTAAAGATACTCAGTTTGAAAGAAACACACTCCCACACTTGCAAAACTCTCAAATTCAATAGAAACTCGCATCAGAAAGCCGTTCAGAAAGATACTCAAACGAGAATTGAAAAGATACACAATTGGAATAGTAAAGAAACGCAAACGATGTAAACATACTCAGTTTGAAAGAAACACACTCCCACACTACAAAACTCTCAAATTCAATAGAAACTCGCATCAGAAAGCCTTACAGAAAGATACTCAAACGAGAATTGAAAAGATACAAAATTGGAATAGTAAAGATACTCAAACGATGTAAAGATACTCACTTTGAAAGAAACAGACTCCCACACTTGCAAAACTCTCAAATTCAATAGAAACTCGCATCAGAAAGCCTTACATAAAGATACTCAAACGAGAATTGAAAAGATACACAATTGGAATAGTAAAGATACGCAAACGATGTAAAGATACTCAGTTTGAAAGAAACACATTCCCACACTTGCAAAACTCTCAAATTCAATAGAAACTCGCATCAGAAAGCCTTACATAAAGATACTCAAACGAGAATTGAAAAGATACACAATTGGAATAGTAAAGATACGCAAACGATGTACAGATACTCAGTTTGAAAGAAACACACTCCCACACTTGCCAAACTCTCAAATTCAATAGAAACTCGAATCAGAAAGCCGTTCAGAAAGATACTCAAACGAGAATTGAAAATATACACAATTGGAATAGTAAAGATACGCAAACGATGTAAAGATACTCAGTTTGAAAGAAACACACTCCCACACTTGCAAAACTCTCAAATTCTATAGAAACTCGCATCAGAAAGCCGTTCAGAAAGATACTGAAACAAGAATTGAAAAGATACACAATTGGAATAGTAAAGATACCCAAACGATGTAAAGATACTCAGTTTGAAAGAAACACACTCCCACACTTGCAAAACTCTCAAATTCAATAGAAACTCGCATCAGAAAGCCTTACATAAAGATACTCAAACGAGAATTGAAAAGATACACAATTGGAATAGTAAAGATACGCAAACGATGTAAAGATACTCAATTTGAAAGAAACACACTCCCACACTTGGAAAACTCTCAAATTCAATAGAAACTCGAATCAGAAAGCCGTTCAGAAAGATACTCAAACGAGAATTGAAAAAATACACAATTGGAATAGTAAAGATACGAAAACGATGTAAAGATACTCAGTTTGAAAAAAACACACTCCCACACTTGCAAAACTCTCAAATTCAATAGAAACTCGCATCAGAAAGCCTTACATAAAGATACTCAAACGATAATTGAAAAGATACACAATTGGAATAGTAAATATACGCAAACGATGTAAAGATACTCAGTTTGAAAGAAACACACTCCCACACTTGCAAAACTCTCAAATTCAATAGAAACTCGCATCAGAAAGCCTTACAGAAAGATACTCAAACGAGAATTGAAAAGATACACAATTGGAATAGTAAAGATACGCAAACGATGTAAAGATACTCAGTTTGAAAGAAACACACTCCCACACTTGCAAAACTCTCAAATCCAATAGAAACTCGCATCAGAAAGCCGTTCAGAAAGATACTCAAACGAGAATTGAAAAGATACACAATTGGAATAGTAAAGATACGCAAACGATGTAAAGATACTCAGTTTGAAAGAAACACACTCCCACACTTGCAAAACTCTCAAATTCAATAGAAACTCGCATCAGAAAGCCTTACATAAAGATACTCAAAAGAGAATTGAAAAGATACACAATTGGAATAGTAAAGATACGCAAACGATGTAAAGATACTCAGTTTGAAAGAAACACACTCCCACACTTGCAAAACTCTTAAATTCAATAGAAACTCGCATCAGAAAGCCTTACATAAAGATACTCAAACGACAATTGAAAAGATACACAATTGGAATAGTAAATATACGCAAACGATGTTAAGATACTCAGTTTGAAAGAAACACACTCCCACACTTGCAAAACTCTCAAATTCAATAGAAACTCGCATCAGAAAGCCTTACAGAAAGATACTCAAACGAGAATTGAAAAGATACACAATTGGAATAGTAAAGATACTCAGTTTGAAAGAAACACACTGCCACACTTGCAAAACTCTCAAATTCAAAAGTAACTCGCATCATAAAGCCTTACAGAAAGATACTCAAACGAGAATTGAAAAGATACACAATTGGAATAGTAAAGATACGCAAACGATGTAAACATACTCAATTTGAAAGAAACACACTGCCACACTTGCAAAACTCTCAAATTCAATAGAAACTCGCATCAAAAAGCCGTTCAGAAAGATACTCAAACGAGAATTGAAAAGATACACAATTGGAATAGTAAAGATACGCAAACGATGTAAAGATACTCAGTTTGAAATAAACACATTCCCACACTTGCAAAACTCTCAAATTCAATAGAAACTCGCATCATAAAGCCTTACAGAAAGATACTCAAACGAGAATTGAAAAGATACACAATTGGAATAGTAAAGATACGCAAACGATGTAAAGATACTCAGTTTGAAAGAAACACACTCCCACACTTGGAAAACTCTCAAATAAAATAGAAACTCGAATCAGAAAGCCGTTCAGAAAGATACTCAAACGAGAATTGAAAATATACACAATTGGAATAGTAAAGATACGCAAACGATGTAAAGATACTCAGTTTGAAAAAAACACACTCCCACACTTGCAAAACTCTCAAATTCAATAGAAACTCGCATCAGAAAGCCTTACATAAAGATACTCAAACGACAATTGAAAAGATACACAATTGGAATAGTAAAGATACGCAAACGATGTAAAGATACTCAGTTTGAAAGAAACACACTCCCACACTTGCAAAACACTCAAATCCAATAGAAACTCGCATCAGAAAGCCGTTCAGAAAGATACTCAAACGTGAATTGAAAAGATACACAATTGGAATAGTAAAGATACGCAAACGATGTAAAGATACTCAGTTTGAAAGAAACACACTCCCACACTTGCAAAACTCTCAAATTCAATAGAAACTCGCATCAGAAAGCCGTTCAGAAAGATACTCAAACGTGAATTGAAAAGATACACAATTGGAATAGTAAAGATACGCAAACGATGTAAAGATACTCAGTTTGAAAAAAACACACTCCCACACTTGCAAAACTCTCAAATTCAATAGAAACTCGCATCAGAAAGCCTTACATAAAGATACTCAAACGACAATTGAAAAGATACACAATTGGAATAGTAAAGATACGCAAACGATGTAAAGATACTCAGTTTGAAAGAAACACACTCCCACACTTGCAAAACACTCAAATCCAATAGAAACTCGCATCAGAAAGCCGTTCAGAAAGATACTCAAACGTGAATTGAAAAGATACACAATTGGAATAGTAAAGATACGCAAACGATGTAAAGATACTCAGTTTGAAAGAAACACACTCCCACACTTGCAAAACTCTCAAATTCAATAGAAACTCGCATCAGAAAGCCTTACATAAAGATACTTAAACGACAATTGAAAAGATACACAATTGGAATAGTAAATATACGCAAGATACTCAGTTTGAAAGAAACACACTCCCACACTTGCAAAACTCTCAAATTCAATAGAAACTAGCATCAGAAAGCCGTTCAGAAAGATACTCAAACGAGAATTGAAAAGATACACAATTGGAATAGTAAAGATACGCAAACGATGTAAAGATACTCAGTTTGAAAGAAACACACTGCCACACTTGCAAAACTCTCAAATTCAATAGTAACTCGCATCATAAAGCCTTACAGAAATATACTCAAACGAGAATTGAAAAGATACACAATTGGAATAGTAAAGATACGCAAACGATGTAAACATACTCAATTTGAAAGAAACACACTCCCACACTTGGAAAACTCTCAAATTCAATAGAAACTCGAATCAGAAAGCCGTTCAGAAAGATACTCAAACGAGAATTGAAAAAATACACAATTGGAATAGTAAATATACGCAAACAATGTAAAGATACTCAGTTTGAAAGAAACACACTCCCACACTTGCAAAACTCTCAAATTCAATAGAAACTCGCATCAGAAAGCCTTACATAAAGATACTCAAACGAGAATTGAAAAGATACACAATTGGAATAGTAAAGATACGCAAACGATGTAAAGATACTCAGTTTGAAAGAAACACACTCCCACACTTGGAAAACTCTCAAATTCAATAGAAACTCGAATCAGAAAGCCGTTCAGAAAGATACCCAAACGAGAATTGAAAATATACACAATTGGAATTGTAAAGATACGCAAACGATGTAAAGATACTCAGTTTGAAAAAAACACACTCCCACACTTGCAAAACTCTCAAATTCAATAGAAACTCGCATCAGAAAGCCTTACATAAAGATACTCAAACGACAATTGAAAAGATACACAATTGGAATAGTAAATATACGCAAACGATGTAAAGATACTCAGTTTGAAAGAAACACACTCCCACACTTGCAAAACTCTCAAATTCAATAGAAACTCGCATCAGAAATCCTTACAGAAAAATACTCAAACGAGAATTGAAAAGATACACAATTGGAATAGTAAAGATACGCAAACGATGTAAACATACTCAATTTGAAAGAAACACACTCCCAGACTTGCAAAACTCTCAAATTCAATAGAAACTCGCATCAGAAAGCCTTACATAAAGATACTGAAACGAGAATTGAAAAGATACACAATTGGAATAGTAAAGATACGCAAACGATGTAAAGATACTCAGTTTGAAAGAAACACACTCCCACACTTGCAAAACTCTCAAATTCAATAGAAACTCGCATCAGAAAGCCTTACATAACGATACTCAAACGAGAATTGAAAAGATACACAATTGTAATAGTAAAGATACGCAAACGTAGTAAACATACTCAATTTGAAAGAAACACACTCCCACACTTGCAAAACTCTCAAATTCAATAGAAACTCGAATCTGAAAGCCGTTCAGAAAGATACTCAAACGAGAATTGAAAAGATACACAATTGGAATAGTAAAGATACGCAAACGATGTAAACATACTCAATTTGAAAGAAACACACTGCCACACTTGCAAAACTCTCAAATTCAATAGAAACTAGCATCAGAAAGCCGTTCAGAAAGATACTCAAACGAGAATTGAAAAGATACAAAATTGGAATAGTAAAGATACGCAAACGAGGTAACGATACTCAGTTTGAAAGAAACACACTTCAACACTTGCAAAATTCTCAAATTCAATAGAAACTCGCATCAGATAGCTTTACAGAAAGATACTTAAACGAGAATTGAAAAGATACACAATTGGAATAGTAAAGATACGCAAACGATGTAAACATACTCAATTTGAAAGAAACACACTCCCACACTTGGAAAACTCTCAAATTCAATAGAAACTCGAATCAGAAAGCCGTTCAGAAAGATACTCAAACGAGAATTGAAAAAATACACAATTGGAATAGTAAATATACGCAAACAATGTAAAGATACTCAGTTTGAAAGAAACACACTCCCACACTTGCAAAACTCTCAAATTCAATAGAAACTCGCATCAGAAAGCCTTACATAAAGATACTCAAACGAGAATTGAAAAGATACACAATTGGAATAGTAAAGATACGGAAACGATGTAAAGATACTCAGTTTGAAAGAAACACACTCCCACACTTGGAAAACTCTCAAATTCAATAGAAACTCGAATCAGAAAGCCGTTCAGAAAGATACCCAAACGAGAATTGAAAATATACACAATTGGAATTGTAAAGATACGCAAACGATGTAAAGATACTCAGTTTGAAAAAAACACACTCCCACACTTGCAAAACTCTCAAATTCAATAGAAACTCGCATCAGAAAGCCTTACATAAAGATACTCAAACGACAATTGAAAAGATACACAATTGGAATAGTAAATATACGCAAACGATGTAAAGATACTCAGTTTGAAAGAAACACACTCCCACACTTGCAAAACTCTCAAATTCAATAGAAACTCGCATCAGAAATCCTTACAGAAAAATACTCAAACGAGAATTGAAAAGATACACAATTGGAATAGTAAAGATACGCAAACGATGTAAACATACTCAATTTGAAAGAAACACACTCCCAGACTTGCAAAACTCTCAAATTCAATAGAAACTCGCATCAGAAAGCCTTACATAAAGATACTGAAACGAGAATTGAAAAGATACACAATTGGAATAGTAAAGATACGCAAACGATGTAAAGATACTCAGTTTGAAAGAAACACACTCCCACACTTGCAAAACTCTCAAATTCAATAGAAACTCGCATCAGAAAGCCTTACATAACGATACTCAAACGAGAATTGAAAAGATACACAATTGTAATAGTAAAGATACGCAAACGTAGTAAACATACTCAATTTGAAAGAAACACACTCCCACACTTGCAAAACTCTCAAATTCAATAGAAACTCGAATCTGAAAGCCGTTCAGAAAGATACTCAAACGAGAATTGAAAAGATACACAATTGGAATAGTAAAGATACGCAAACGATGTAAACATACTCAATTTGAAAGAAACACACTGCCACACTTGCAAAACTCTCAAATTCAATAGAAACTAGCATCAGAAAGCCGTTCAGAAAGATACTCAAACGAGAATTGAAAAGATACAAAATTGGAATAGTAAAGATACGCAAACGAGGTAACGATACTCAGTTTGAAAGAAACACACTTCAACACTTGCAAAATTCTCAAATTCAATAGAAACTCGCATCAGATAGCTTTACAGAAAGATACTTAAACGAGAATTGAAAAGATACACAATTGGAATAGTAAAGATACGCAAACGATGTAAAGATACTCAGTTTGAAAGAAACACACTGCCACACTTGCAAAACTCTCAAATTCAATAGAAACTCGCATCAGAAAGCCTTACATAAAGATACTCAAACGAGAATTGAATAGATACACAATTGGAATAGTAAAGATACGCAAACGATGTAAAGATACTCAGTTTGAAAGAAACACACTCCCACACTTGCCAAACTCTCAAATTCAATAGAAACTCGAATCAGAAAGCCGTTCAGAAAGATACTCAAACGAGAATTGAAAATATACACAATTGGAATAGTAAAGATACGCAAACGATGTAAAGATACTCAGTTTGAAAGAAACACACTCCCACACTTGCAAAACTCTGAAATTCTATAGAAACTCGCATCAGAAAGCCGTTCAGAAAGATACTGAAACGAGAATTGAAAAGATACACAATTGGAATAGTAAAGATACGCAAACGATGTAAAGATACTCAGTTTGAAAGAAACACACTGCCACACTTGCAAAACTCTCAAATTCAATAGTAACTCGCATCATAAAGCCTTACAGAAATATACTCAAACGAGAATTGAAAAGATACACAATTGGAATAGTAAAGATACGCAAACGATGTAAACATACTCAATTTGAAAGAAACACACTCCCACACTTGCAAAACTCTCAAATTCAATAGAAACTCGAATCTGAAAGCCGTTCAGAAAGATACTCAAACGAGAATTGAAAAGATACACAATTGGAATAGTAAAGATACGCAAACGATGTAAAGATACTCAGTTTGAAAGAAACACACTCCCACACTTGCAAAACTCTCAAATTCAATAGAAACTAGCATCAGAAAGCCGTTCAGAAAGATACTCAAACGAGAATTGAAAAGATACAAAATTGGAATAGTAAAGATACGCAAACGAGGTAACGATACTCAGTTTGAAAGAAACACACTCCAACACTTGCAAAATTCTCAAATTCAATAGAAACTCGCATCAGATAGCCTTACAGAAAGATACTCAAACGAGAATTGAAAAGATACACAATTGGAATAGTAAAGATACGCAAACGATGTAAACATACTCAATTTGAAAGAAACACACTGCCACACTTGGAAAACTCTGAAATTCAATAAAAACTCGCACCAGAAAGCCTTAAATAAAGATACTCAAATGACAATTGAAAAGATACACAATTGGAATAGTAAATATACGCAAACGATGTAAAGATACTCAGTTTGAAAGAAACACACTCCCACACTTGCAAAACTCTCAAATTCAATAGAAACTCGCATTAGAAAGCCTTACATAAAGATACTCAAACGACAATTGAAAAGATACACAATTGGAATAGTAAATATACGAAACGATGTAGAGATACTCAGTTTGAAAGAAACACACTCCCACACTTGCAAAACTCTCAAATTCAATAGAAACTCGCATCAGAAAGCCTTACATAAAGATACTCAAACGACAATTGAAAAGATACACAATTGGAATAGTAAATATACGCAAACAATGTAAAGATACTCAGTTTGAAAGAAACACACTCCCACACTTGCAAAACTCTCAAATTCAATAGAAACTCGCATCAGAAAGCCTTACATAAAGATAATCAAACGAGAATTGAAAAGATACACCAATGGAATAGTAAAGATACGCAAACGATGTAAAGATACTCAGTTTGAAAGAAACACACTGCCACACTTGCAAAACTCTCAAATTCAATAGTAACTCGCATCATAAAGCCTTACAGAAAGATACTCAAACGAGAATTGAAAAGATACACAATTGGAATAGTAAAGATACGCAAACGTAGTAAACATACTCAATTTGAAAGAAACACACTCCCACACTTGCAAAACTCTCAAATTCAATAGAAACTCGAATCTGAAAGCCGTTCAGAAATATACTCAAACGAGAATTGAAAAGATACACAATTGGAATAGTAAAGATACGCAAACGATGTAAAGATACTCAGTTTGAAAGAAACACACTCCCACACTTGCAAAACTCTCAAATTCAATAGAAACTCGAATCTGAAAGCCGTTCAGAAATATACTCAAACGAGAATTGAAAAGATACACATTTGGAATAGTAAAGATACGCAAACGATGTAAAGATACTCAGTTTGAAAGAAACACACTCCAACACTTGCAAAACTCTCAAATTCAATAGAAACTCGCATCAGAAAGCCGTTCAGAAAGATACTCAAACGAGAATTGAAAAGATACACAATTGGAATAGTAAATATACGCAAACGATGTAAAGATACTCAGTTTGAAAGAAACACACTCCCACACTTGCAAATCTCTCAAATTCAATAGAAACTCGCATATGAAAGCCGTTCAGAAAGATACTCAAACGAGAATTGAAAAGATACACAATTGGAATAGTAAAGAAACGCAAACGATGTAAACATACTCAGTTTGAAAGAAACACACTCCCACACTGCAAAACTCTCAAATTCAATAGAAACTAGCATCAGAAAGCCTTACAGAAAGATACTCAAACGAGAATTGAAAAGATACACAATTGGAATAGTAAAGATACGCAAACGATGTAAAGATACTCAGTTTGAAAGAAACACACTCCCACACTTGCAAAACTCTGAAATTCAATAGAAACTCGCATCAGAAAGCCGTTCAGAAAGATACTCAAACGACAATTGAAAAGATACACAATTGGAATAGTAAAGATACGCAAACGATGTAAAGATACTCAGTTTGAAAGAAACACACTCCCACACTTGCAAAACTCTGAAATTCAATAGAAACTCGCATCAGAAAGCCTTAAATAAAGATACTGATCGGTTCGATTACTCGAGATCAATATTAACCCTGTAAGCATCGTTAGTAGTATAAAGCAAGAGGGTATCGTTCACAAACCGGGGATCCAACCAGGGCATAGAATCACAAACATTTAACAACGAATTCATAAGAGTTTGAGGATTTTGAGGATTTTGGAATATATTTCGGATCAAACATAAAATAAACCTAAACTAATATATACATGTGATCAACCAACCAACACATAAGAAATTACCAAACAAATAACATAAGAACAAAGGTAACGAAATCTACTCTCAATCTTGTTCATGCCGTAAGTATCATAGTTCATCTTAAATTCGATCATGCATCAAGTTCCTACTTGGTTCCTAATACATAGATATTATTGAGCTCAACTACTTGTCTTGCTACGAAATCTAACATACCAATTCATCATGCAATTACGTATCACAAAGAGAAATCAATATGTTTAAAGCACTTATCCAATGTCGAACTTAAGATCATAATCGGTGGAGGAACACAAAGGGGACAAACAATTAATCAACTACTTGTATCAAAATTGTTTTTAACTTTGAATGATTAACATATGCGACATCAACTACTTGTCTTAATCACACATGCAATATAAGAACACACCGAAAATGAATTAAGAACATAAATAAACAGAAACTCATGGCATAAAACCTAAAATCATTGAATAAAAATCGAAAACCTTAATTCATCATGTCATTCGAAAATTACAAATATCTCATAGACAAGAATAAAAATAACTTTAACAAAACCTAAACATGAATCATCCAAGAACAAGAACATAAAAACCCGAAAACTAAACATGAAGATCAAAGAGTTACACTTTATAATTCTCCTCCCAAGGTTCCTTACAGAGGTAGCACGAGATCTTCAAGAGTATGGTATCCTAGGCTCCCAAGCTTTGGACAGAAAATATGATGAAGGGTGGTGAATTCGGATTCTATGATGCTTGGTGAATGAAAGTGTTTGGGCAGAGCTTTGGTAAGTCTTGTGAGCAAGGTTGATGATCATTTTCTGTGGAAATGAGGTGCTATATATAGAGGAAGAAACCCAAGGGAGGATGGCCACAAAGTCCACAAAGTTGAAACCAAATTGGTTGAGGTTTCCTAGATTCGGCAGATTTGACCTTTGTCCCTTGTTGTGGCCATAACTTTCTCTAGAAAATAGATATTGAGATGATTCCAACTGGCAATTTCAACTAGACTTCCGTGGCTTTTCATCCATATAAGGTACATTTTCTCAATCATTTTGAGCTGTCCAGGGGAGCCCGTCAAAGATGGATGATCTGCACTGCCAGAATTCTGATTTCTATAAGGATTGCATATCTTTTGCATTAATTACATATCTTCTTCCTCCTTTATTGCTGATTTCTTTTGCACAAATTTCTTCCTTTGAATTAGGGAGGCAGCAAAAGTCTTAATTGTTGCAGCCATGTTTGATTTTTCTTACCTCTCCTCATTAAATTTGCTGCATGCCTTCTTTGACTTTCTTGCCTCTTCTCATTTAATTTGCTGCATGCCTTCTTTGACATTCTTTGGTGCTGGGATTTATGGACATTCTGATACATATTTGTGCTCTATTTGCAGGAGGAACAAAGTCCCAAGTTTCCCTCATAGCCCTTGGATCAAAAGCAAATCAATGGCTGAGATAATTCCGCCGAGTTCACTGGACCTCCGATCAATGATTCAGTCATATCTCTCTGTAGGAATAAGATATTGATTTGATTCCAAATCGTACAGAAACTAGACTCAAATACCTTTATTTCCATATAAAGTAGGTCTTCTAACTCGATCGGAGCTATCCAGGGGAGCCTGTCGAAGTTGGACTACGAATATTGACAGCATTTTGATTCTTGAATGGATTGGGCTTTTAAGTGTATTTTCTTCTCTTTCCTTGTGGAACTAGGATTGCTTTCCTTCTCCAACATGGATTTGTATTTCCTAATAAGAATAAGTATGTTAGAAACAAAGAAATACACAAGGATGAATCCTACTCGAACAATGAAGCATATCTCAACAAGGATTCTTAACACTTAGCACGATTTGATCATCAATTCATTCATAATTGATATAAGCTCTACCTAGACACTTATTCTTACAAAAGAAACTAAAACATACTAAATAAGAGGTAACAAAGAGTAAGAATAGGGCATAATCACATTAAGAACGTCACACTTTGTGCTCCTATCAACAACCCCACACTTAAGTTTTGCTAGTCCCTTAGCAAACACTAGAAAAGGGAAACGAAAACATAAAACAAAAATCAAAACAACTAAACTAATGACTCAACTATAATGCCTTTAACATTTTGTCTCAGCGATCTTCAAACTCATAGCATTAAGAATAACACTTAATCGAAATAAATAGAATGAATTTAATGGTTAATAAACATAAGAACTCGCATAACAAGTAATACATGGCAGAAACATAGGTGATATTAAGCTCAACATGTTCAAAACAAGTTCAAATTCAACTGACAAGGGATATGCACTCCAAATATTTTCTCTCAAGAACATGGCATATGCTTAAAAGCTTTTCACACACAAGAGTTATGAACACATAGTGAATTCGAACACCTCATGAAAGATACCAATCATATGCACAAATGAACCCAAACCATATGCTTACTCATGAAACAAACTCCACAAATCAAGAGCTACTCATTTTAAGAATCATGCGGATCTTTATAAAAGGTAGGCTTAGGCTCGGTAAGGATATTATTTTCTTAGGTAAAAGGAATCACAAAGGTCATCCTCAAGACTTAGCAGAGCAACAATCATTCACCTTATGTCGCCATACTCCATAAAACAAGGGCCAATTTTATCATGTTGGACCCATTCTTCACTTTAAACATTGTGAAAACGAACAAAGGCTAAAGTACAACATTATTGAGCCTTCAACAAATACATTACAACTCCAAATTCACATCAAACATAGCTATGCCGTAACTTCTTTGTATATATATATATTTTTTCTTTCAAGCCGTGTTCATGTATTTTTTTTTTCTTCTTCTTACGGCATCTTTCTATTTTTTCTTCATTCTTTTCACCTTTTTCTTAAGGCACAAATACATACATAGCATATCCCCACACTTGAATCGAATCATCACTCCATATTAACACCAAGAAATCGGCTCTGCCAAGCTTTGAGAACAAGGTAGAGATATAACTATACTAAGCAAGGATATTAACATGTTGGTAATGAAAGAAAAGGTTTAATGTTGGCTCAAAGGGGTTCATACTAAGGTGTCCCAAGCAGGGCACAAATAAGGCATACGGCCTTTTGGTTTAAGTGGTGGAATCCCTAAAAAGATCAAACAATCATTTTCAAAATCAGAGTATATTATGATAAAAGTTTTGAAAGTTTCACAAAGTAAGTTCTAGCATTCTCTAGTTCATTGCAATTCTACGGCATATGAATTGATCAAAATAGATGTAATGAGGTTATATAGCCAATAAACGATAGATTAAACTCTCCAAAGAGAGGCACATATATGGCTCGAAACTCACATAGGTTACATGAATTTAAACAAGTAAGGAACATGCTCATTTTGTACATAAGTTTCAAAATCCCCATCTACTACATGTTCGTACAAAATCTACACATCGATTAACCATCAAATAGCAATTAAGTTCAATTTCCAATCTTGTGATCATCTTTCAACCAATCATTCAAAGATCAACTCATCCTAGACAGTTAAAGGCATACCTATGACTCAAAACAAAATAAAAACAAAACAAAAAAAAAATACAAAAAATTATTTTTTTGATTTTATGACTCTAACATGTAAACCTTCCCCCACACTCGAATCATGCATTGTCCTCAATGAATGTCAAAATAAATAATGCAATGAAAGACAAAAGCATAGTGGAAAGAAACAAAGACACAAAAATAAAAACAGGAGAAAAAGATGAGAAATGCTCCCCCATGACGCGGTCCAACAGCTTGCATTCCATGCATCATAACGTTTGAAAATAATCTCCGATCAGTAAGACAACAGTGGGAATTGAAAGCTAATGTTTCTAGCTTTCCAAGCATATAAAGTACATTTGCTAACTCCAAATGAGGAGAAAGTTATGCCCCTGCAAATTTGTCACGAAAAACAAGTTCATAGAATCAAAAACTGGAATGACCTTTACCTCTTTGTACCTGATTTCCGTTGATTTAAACAGCTGGAATGGAAACGTGGCCTGAATAAAAATTGAAGATAACACAACAAGCTTTCAATCCATATATGGCACAACTGCCCAGTTAGGCCGGAAGTGCCCCCTGTTTTGCCGTTTCCGGACTGCAACTCCACGAGTTCTGAATTTCTGACACGACCTTGCTGCCTTCAAATTTTGACTGGGAATGATGTATACCTCCAAATCCAGTTCCGTAAAAAGATACAGAAAGTAGACTCAAAGACCTTTGTTTCCATATAAAGCACATCTTCCAACGCCGTATGACTGGGAAATACAGTCTGCCGAACTCGACGGACTGTTTCTGCCAGATTCTGTTGAACGAAAATGTTTTGCTCCTCTTCACGTTTTCTCGAAAACTAACCTACACACGCACAAAACAAATCAAAAAGAACAAAAATAAATAAAAACAATAAATATAAAAGAAAACAAATTGGGTTGCCTCCCAACAAGCGCTTATGTTTAAAGTCTAATAGCTTAGACCGAGTTTTCCTTTCAATCATTTTGTAGGTGACACATTATGGGGTTTCTCTTTCGCCATTTTGTTGTCCAACCTTGTAGTATATTATGAAGCTCATTGCTGGTCACTTCACTATAAATCTGTAGAATCTCAATTAAAATCATTAGTGAAAGTGAGAACTTACCAAACATAACATAGGACGTGAGGTCCTTAAGAGACTATGTTCCTCTAGCCATATGATATTCCGTGGAATTTAAAATTCCACATGAATGAGATGCAAAATGAATGCAATGCAGAATGAATGCAATTAGAATAAATAATGAAGATGCAATGCAAAAGTTAGAGAATAACAATTAGGAAGTCATTGTATATACAAGTCACAAATATGTCAAAAGTCATTTAAATATAATAAGCACATGTTAAGGGGAAAACGAAACGAAAACAAGCTTAACAACCAATCCAACATGATGTCAAATCTTATGTTTAAGTTCGTTTTAATTTCTCAACTCAAAAACCTGATAAAGTATACACAATTACAATTACTATATGTCAATTTTTTTTACAAGTTACTTTTTAATCGATTTCATGCGTTAACATTCTTAAGTTGTCATTCAAATAATTAAATGATCGATTGATTCTAAGTTGTAAACAAAAGTGGACGTGCGGCCTAAGTATGGATGCCTAGACACAAATTTGAATCGTTGTTTCAGAAGGCCGGATAGCTAATTCAGAGATAGTGAACATGGTAGGACTCATTTGTTGAACTACGGAGGGCAAGCCCCCTATCGACTCCATCACCGAGATGTATGTCAGTCAATAGTTCTCTGAGATCCAATTTTGGTCCCATGCACCAGGGTAATGAAAGAGTGTGCCCCTTACTCAGCTGGAAACAAACTTGGGTGTTAGACAAATCTCCAAGTGTTAATAAAAGCCGCCCTCAACCTCATGCAAAAAATTTGGAAGAAAACATAAGGGGTTAAGGCTAATATTAACAAAAGGGACTTTACCTATTCCGTTCGATTTACAACCTACAACAATCATTCATTCAATCATAAAAAATAATAACCTAAGATAAAATTACTATATGTTAGAACAAAGTAAGAAAATAATATACAAATTTACAATATGAATAGTGAATTCGAAATTAAATGGTTAGAGATCCAAAGAGATGGATCCCCGGCAACGGCGCCATTTGATCGGTTCGATTACTCGAGATCAATATTAACCCTGTAAGCATCGTTAGTAGTATAAAGCAAGAGGGTATCGTTCACAAACCGGGGATCCAACCAGGGCATAGAATCACAAATATTTAACAACGAATTCATAAGAGTTTGAGGATTTTGAGGATTTTGGAATATATTTCGGATCAAACATAAAATAAACCTAAACTAATATATACATGTGATCAACCAACCAACACATAAGAAATTACCAAACAAATAACATAAGAACAAAGGTAACGAAATCTACTCTCAATCTTGTTCATGCCGTAAGTATCATAGTTCATCTTAAATTCGATCATGCATCAAGTTCCTACTTGGTTCCTAATACATAGATATTATTGAGCTCAACTACTTGTCTTGCTACGAAATCTAACATACCAATTCATCATGCAATTACGTATCACAAAGAGAAATCAATATGTTTAAAGCACTTATCCAATGTCGAACTTAAGATCATAATCGGTGGAGGAACACAAAGGGGACAAACAATTAATCAACTACTTGTATCAAAATTGTTTTTAACTTTGAATGATTAACATATGCGACATCAACTACTTGTCTTAATCACACATGCAATATAAGAACACACCGAAAATGAATTAAGAACATAAATAAACAGAAACTCATGGCATAAAACCTAAAATCATTGAATAAAAATCGAAAACCTTAATTCATCATGTCATTCGAAAATTACAAATATCTCATAGACAAGAATAAAAATATCTTTAACAAAACCTAAACATAAATCATCCAAGAACAAGCACATAAAAACCCGAAAACTTAACATGAAGATCAAATAGTTACACTTTATAATTCTCCTCCCAAGGTTCCTTACAGAGGTAGCACGAGATCTTCAAGAGTATGGTATCCTAGGCTCCCAAGCTTTGGACAGAAAATATGATGAAAGGTGGTGAATTCGGATTCTATGATGCTTGGTGAATGAAAGTGTTTGGGCAGAGCTTTGGCAAGTCTTGTGAGCAAGGTTGATCATCATTTTCTGTGGAAATGAGGTGCTATATATAGAGGAAGAAACCCAAGGGAGGATGGCCACAAAGTCCACAAAGTTGAAACCAAATTGGTTGAGGTTTCCTAGATTCGGCAGATTTGACCTTTGTCCCTTGTTGTGGCCATAACTTTCTCTAGAAAATAGATATTGAGATGATTCCAACTGGCAATTTCAACTAGACTTCCGTGGCTTTTCATCCATATAAGGTACATTTTCTCAATCATTTTGAGCTGTCCAGGGGAGCCCGTCAAAGATGGATGATCTGCACTGCCAGAATTCTGATTTCTATAAGGATTGCATATCTTTTGCATTAATTACATATCTTCTTCCTCCTTTATTGCTGATTTCTTTTGCACAAATTTCTTCCTTTGAATTAGGGAGGCAGCAAAAGTCTTAATTGTTGCAGCCATGTTTGATTTTTCTTACCTCTCCTCATTAAATTTGCTGCATGCCTTCTTTGACTTTCTTGCCTCTTCTCATTTAATTTGCTGCATGCCTTCTTTGACATTCTTTGGTGCTGGGATTTATGGACATTCTGATACATATTTGTGCTCTATTTGCAGGAGGAACAAAGTCCCAAGTTTCCCTCATAGCCCTTGGATCAAAAGCAAATCAATGGCTGAGATAATTCCGCCGAGTTCACTGGACCTCCGATCAATGATTCAGTCATATCTCTCTGTAGGAATAAGATATTGATTTGATTCCAAATCGTACAGAAACTAGACTCAAATACCTTTATTTCCATATAAAGTAGGTCTTCTAACTCGATCGGAGCTATCCAGGGGAGCCTGTCGAAGTTGGACTACGAATATTGACAGCATTTTGATTCTTGAATGGATTGGGCTTTTAAGTGTATTTTCTTCTCTTTCCTTGTGGAACTAGGATTGCTTTCCTTCTCCAACATGGATTTGTATTTCCTAATAAGAATAAGTATGTTAGAAACAAAGAAATACACAAGGATGAATCCTACTCGAACAATGAAGCATATCTCAACAAGGATTCTTAACACTTAGCACGATTTGATCATCAATTCATTCATAATTGATATAAGCTCTACCTAGACACTTATTCTTACAAAAGAAACTAAAACATACTAAATAAGAGGTAACAAAGAGTAAGAATAGGGCATAATCACATTAAGAACGTCACACTTTGTGCTCCTATCAGATACTCAAACGACAATTCAAAAGATACACAATTGGAATAGTAAATATACGCAACCGATGTAGAGATACTCAGTTTGAAAGAAACACACTCCCACACTTGCAAAACTCTGAAATTCAATAGAAACTCGCATCAGAAAGCCTTAAATAAAGATACTCAAACGACAATTGAAAAGATACACAATTGGAATAGTAAAGATACGCAAACGATGTAAAGATACTCAGGTTGAAAGAAACACACTCCCACACTTGCAAAACTCTGAAATTCAATAGAAACTCGCATCAGAAAGCCTTAAATAAAGATACTCAAACGACTATTGAAAAGATACACAATTGGAATAGTAAATATACGCAACTGATGTAGAGATACTCAGTTTGAAAGAAACACACTCCCACACTTGCAAAACTCTCAAATTCAATAGAAACTCGCATCAGAAAGCCTTACATAAAGATACTCAAACGACAATTGAAAAGATACACAATTGGAATAGGTAATATACGAAACGATGTAGAGATACTCAGTTTGAAAGAAACACACTCCCACACTTAGAAAACTCTCAAATTCAATAGAAACTCGCATCAGAAAAGCCTTACATAAAGATACTCAAACGACAATTGAAAAGATACACAATTGGAATAGTAAATATACGCAAACAATGTAAAGATACTCAGTTTGAAAGAAACACACTCCCACACTTGCAAAACTCTCAAATTCAATAGAAACTCGCATCAGAAAGGCTTACATAAAGATACTCAAACGAGAATTGAAAAGATACACAATTGGAATAGTAACGATACGCAAACGATGTAAAGATACTCAGTTTGAAAGAAACACACTGCCACACTTGCAAAACTCTCAAATTCAATAGTAACTCGCATCATAAAGCCTTACAGAAAGATACTCAAACGAGAATAGAAAAGATACACAATTGGAATAGTAAAGATACGCAAACGATGTAAACATACTCAATTTGAAAGAAACACACTCCCACACTTGCAAAACTCTCAAATTCAATAGAAACTCGAATCTGAAAGCCGTTCAGAAAGATACTCAAACGAGAATTGAAAAGATACACAATTGGAATAGTAAAGATACGCAAACGATGTAAAGATACTCAGTTTGAAAGAAACACACTCCCACACTTGCAAAACTCTCAAATTCAATAGAAACTCGCATCAGAAAGCCTTACAGAAAGATACTCAAACGAGAATTGAAAAGATACACAATTGGAATAGTAAAGATACGCAAACGATGTAAACATACTCAATTTGAAAGAAACACATGCCACACTTGCAAATCTCTCAAATTCAATAGAAACTCGCATCAGAAAGCCGTTCAGAAAGATACTCAAACGAGAATTGAAAAGATACACAATTGGAATAGTAAAGATACGCAAACGATGTAAACATACTCAATTTGAAAGAAACACACTGCCACACTTGCAAATCTCTCAAATTCAATAGAAACTCGCATCAGAAAGCCGTTAAGAAAGATACTCAAACGAGAATTGAAAAGATACACAATTGGAATAGTAAAGAAACGCAAACGATGTAAACATACTCAGTTTGAAAGAAACACACTCCCACACTGCAAAACTATCAAATTCAATAGAAACTCGCATCAGAAAGCCTTACAGAAAGATACTCAAACGAGAATTGAAAAGATACACAATTGGAATAGTAAAGATACGCAAACGATGTAAACATACTCAATTTGAAAGAAACACACTGCCACACTTGCAAAACTCTCAAATTCAATAGAAACTCGCATCAAAAAGCCGTTCAGAAAGATACTCAAAAGAGAATTGAAAAGATACACAATTGGAATAGTAAAGATACGCAAACGATGTAAAGATACTCAGTTTGAAAGAAACACACTCCCACACTTGCAAAACTCTGAAATTCAATAGAAACTCGCATCAGAAAGCCTTACATAAAGATACTCAAACGACAATTGAAAAGATACACAATTGGAATAGTAAATATACGCAAACGATGTAAAGATACTCAGTTTGAAAGAAACACACTCCCACACTTGCAAAACTCTCAAATTCAATAGAAACTCGCATCAGAAAGCCTTAAAGAAAGATACTCAAACGAGAATTGAAAAGATACACAATTGGAATAGTAAAGATACGCAAACGATGTAAACATACTCAATTTGAAAGAAACACACTGCCACACTTGCAAAACTCTCAAATTCAATAGAAACTCGCATCAGAAAGCCTTACAGAAAGATACTCAAACGAGAATTGAAAAGATACACAATTGGAATAGTAAAGATACGCAAACGATGTAAAGATACTCAGTTTGAAAGAAACACACTCCCACACTTTCAAAACTCTCAAATTCAATAGTAACTCGCATCAGAAAGCCTTACAGAAAGATACTCAAACGAGAATTGAAAAGATACACAATTGGAATAGTAAAGATACGCAAACGATGTAAACATACTCAATTTGAAAGAAACACACTGCCACACTTGCAAAACTCTAAAATTCAATAGAAACTCGCATCAGAAAGCCTTACAGAAAGATACTCAAACGAGAATTGAAAAGATACACAATTGGAATAGTAAAGATACTCAGTTTGAAAGAAACACACTGCCACACTTGCAAAACTCTCAAATTCAAAAGTAATTCGCATCATAAAGCCTTACAGAAAGATACTCAAACGAGAATTGAAAAGATACACAATTGGAATAGTAAAGATACGCAAACGATGTAAACATACTCAATTTGAAAGAAACACATGCCACACTTGCAAATCTCTCAAATTCAATAGAAACTCGCATCAGAAAGCCGTTCAGAAAGATACTCAAACGAGAATTGAAAAGATACACAATTGGAATAGTAAAGATACGCAAACGATGTAAACATACTCAATTTGAAAGAAACACACTGCCACACTTGCAAATCTCTCAAATTCAATAGAAACTCGCATCAGAAAGCCGTTAAGAAAGATACTCAAACGAGAATTGAAAAGATACACAATTGGAATAGTAAAGAAACGCAAACGATGTAAACATACTCAGTTTGAAAGAAACACACTCCCACACTGCAAAACTCTCAAATTCAATAGAAACTCGCATCAGAAAGCCTTACAGAAAGATACTCAAACGAGAATTGAAAAGATACACAATTGGAATAGTAAAGATACGCAAACGATGTAAACATACTCAATTTGAAAGAAACACACTGCCACACTTGCAAAACTCTCAAATTCAATAGAAACTCGCATCAGAAAGCCTTACAGAAAGATACTCAAACGAGAATTGAAAAGATACACAATTGGAATAGTAAAGATACGCAAACGATGTAAACATACTCAATTTGAAAGAAACACACTGCCACACTTGCAAATCTCTCAAATTCAATAGAAACTCGCATCAGAAAGCCTTACAGAAAGATACTCAAACGAGAATTGAAAAGATACAAAATTGGAATAGTAAAGATACTCAAACGATGTAAAGATACTCAGTTTGAAAGAAACACACTCCCACACTTGCAAAACTCTCAAATTCAATAGAAACTCGCATCAGAAAGCCGTTCAGAAAGATACTCAAACGAGAATTGAAAATATACACAATTGGAATAGTAAGATACGCAAACGATGTAAAGATACTCAGTTTGAAAAAAACACACTCCCACACTTGCAAAACTCACAAATTCAATAGAAACTCGCATCAGAAAGCCTTACATAAAGATACTCAAACGACAATTGAAAAGATACACAATTGGAATAGTAAAGATACGCAAACGATGTAAAGATACTCAGTTTGAAAGAAACACACTCCCACACTTGCAAATCTCTCAAATTCAATAGAAACTCGCATATGAAAGCCGTTCAGAAAGATACTCAAACGAGAATTGAAAAGATACACAATTGGAATAGTAAAGAAACGCAAACGATGTAAAGATACTCAGTTTGAAAGAAACACACTGCCACACTTGCAAAACTCTCAAATTCAATAGTAACTCGCATCATAAAGCCTTACAGAAATATACTCAAACGAGAATTGAAAAGATACACAATTGGAATAGTAAAGATACGCAAACGATGTAAACATACTCAATTTGAAAGAAACACACTCCCACACTTGCAAAACTCTCAAATTCAATAGAAACTCGAATCTGAAAGCCGTTCAGAAAGATACTCAAACGAGAATTGAAAAGATACACAATTGGAATAGTAAAGATACGCAAACGATGTAAAGATACTCAGTTTGAAAGAAACACACTCCCACACTTGCAAAACTCTCAAATTCAATAGAAACTAGCATCAGAAAGCCGTTCAGAAAGATACTCAAACGAGAATTGAAAAGATACAAAATTGGAATAGTAAAGATACGCAAACGAGGTAACGATACTCAGTTTGAAAGAAACACACTCCAACACTTGCAAAATTCTCAAATTCAATAGAAACTCGCATCAGATAGCCTTACAGAAAGATACTCAAACGAGAATTGAAAAGATACACAATTGGAATAGTAAAGATACGCAAACGATGTAAAGATACTCAGTTTGAAAGAAACGCACTGCCACACTTGCAAAACTCTCAAATTCAATAGAAACTCGAATCAGAAAGCCGTTCAGAAAGATACTCAAACGAGAATTGAAATGATACACAATTGGAATAGTAAAGATACGCAAACGATGTAAACATACTCAATTTGAAAGAAACACACTGCCACACTTGCAAAACTCTGAAATTCAATAGAAACTCGCACCAGAAAGCCTTAAATAAAGATACTCAAATGACAATTGAAAAGATACACAATTGGAATAGTAAATATACGCAAACGATGTAAAGATACTCAGTTTGAAAGAAACACACTCCCACACTTGCAAAACTCTCAAATTCAATAGAAACTCGCATTAGAAAGCCTTACATAAAGATACTCAAACGACAATTGAAAAGATACACAATTGGAATAGTAAATATACGAAACGATGTAGAGATACTCAGTTTGAAAGAAACACACTCCCACACTTGCAAAACTCTCAAATTCAATAGAAACTCGCATCAGAAAGCCTTACATAAAGATACTCAAACGACAATTGAAAAGATACACAATTGGAATAGTAAATATACGCAAACAATGTAAAGATACTCAGTTTGAAAGAAACACACTCCCACACTTGCAAAACTCTGAAATTCAATAGAAACTCGCATCAGAAAGCCTTACATAAAGATACTCAAACGACAATTGAAAAGATACACAATTGGAATAGTAAATATACGCAAACGATGTAAAGATACTCAGTTTGAAAGAAACA
This sequence comes from Argentina anserina, assembly GCF_933775445.1. Classification (NCBI taxonomy): domain Eukaryota; kingdom Viridiplantae; phylum Streptophyta; class Magnoliopsida; order Rosales; family Rosaceae; genus Argentina; species Argentina anserina. The sequence continues at coordinate 129,703 of NW_026089448.1, forward strand.
CACTCCCACACTTGCAAAACTCTCAAATTCAATAGAAACTCGCATCAGAAAGCCTTAAAGAAAGATACTCAAACGAGAATTGAAAAGATACACAATTGGAATAGTAAAGATACGCAAACGATGTAAACATACTCAATTTGAAAGAAACACACTGCCACACTTGCAAAACTCTCAAATTCAATAGAAACTCGCATCAGAAAGCCTTACAGAAAGATACTCAAACGAGAATTGAAAAGATACACAATTGGAATAGTAAAGATACGCAAACGATGTAAAGATACTCAGTTTGAAAGAAACACACTCCCACACTTTCAAAACTCTCAAATTCAATAGTAACTCGCATCAGAAAGCCTTACAGAGAGATACTCAAACGAGAATTGAAAAGATACACAATTGGAATAGTAAAGATACGCAAACGATGTAAAGATACTCAGTTTGAAAGAAACACACTCCCACACTTGCCAAACTCTCAAATTCAATAGAAACTCGAATCAGAAAGCCGTTCAGAAAGATACTCAAACGAGAATTGAAAATATACACAATTGGAATAGTAAAGATACGCAAACGATGTAAAGATACTCAGTTTGAAAGAAACACACTCCCACACTTGCAAAACTCTCAAATTCAATAGAAACTCGCATCAGAAAGCCTTACATAAAGATACTCAAACGAGAATTGAAAATATACACAATTGGAATAGTAAAGATACGCAAACGATGTAAAGATACTCAGTTTGAAAGAAACACACTCCCACACTTGGAAAACTCTCAAATTCAATAGAAACTCGAATCAGAAAGCCGTTCAGAAAGATACTCAAACGAAAATTGAAAATATACACAATTGGAATAGTAAAGATACGCAAACGATGTAAAGATACTCAGTTTGAAAAAAACACACTCCCACACTTGCAAAACTCACAAATTCAATAGAAACTCGCATCAGAAAGCCTTAAAGAAAGATACTCAAACGAGAATTGAAAAGATACACAATTGGAATAGTAAAGAAACGCAAACGATGTAAACATACTCAGTTTGAAAGAAACACACTCCCACACTGCAAAACTCTCAAATTCAATAGAAACTCGCATCAGAAAGCCTTACAGAAAGATACTCAAACGAGAATTGAAAAGATACACAATTGGAATAGTAAAGATACGCAAACGATGTAAACATACTCAATTTGAAAGAAACACACTGCCACACTTGCAAAACTCTCAAATTCAATAGAAACTCGCATCAGAAAGCCTTACAGAAAGATACTCAAACGAGAATTGAAAAGATACACAATTGGAATAGTAAAGATACGCAAACGATGTAAACATACTCAATTTGAAAGAAACACACTGCCACACTTGCAAAACTCTAAAATTCAATAGAAACTCGCATCAGAAAGCCTTACAGAAAGATACTCAAACGAGAATTGAAAAGATACACAATTGGAATAGTAAAGATACTCAGTTTGAAAGAAACACACTGCCACACTTGCAAAACTCTCAAATTCAAAAGTAACTCGCATCATAAAGCCTTACAGAAAGATACTCAAACGAGAATTGAAAAGATACACAATTGGAATAGTAAAGATACGCAAACGATGTAAACATACTCAATTTGAAAGAAACACATGCCACACTTGCAAATCTCTCAAATTCAATAGAAACTCGCATCAGAAAGCCGTTCAGAAAGATACTCAAACGAGAATTGAAAAGATACACAATTGGAATAGTAAAGATACGCAAACGATGTAAACATACTCAATTTGAAAGAAACACACTGCCACACTTGCAAATCTCTCAAATTCAATAGAAACTCGCATCAGAAAGCCGTTAAGAAAGATACTCAAACGAGAATTGAAAAGATACACAATTGGAATAGTAAAGAAACGCAAACGATGTAAACATACTCAGTTTGAAAGAAACACACTCCCACACTGCAAAACTCTCAAATTCAATAGAAACTCGCATCAGAAAGCCTTACAGAAAGATACTCAAACGAGAATTGAAAAGATACACAATTGGAATAGTAAAGATACGCAAACGATGTAAACATACTCAATTTGAAAGAAACACACTACCACACTTGCAAAACTCTCAAATTCAATAGAAACTCGCATCAGAAAGCCTTACAGAAAGATACTCAAACGAGAATTGAAAAGATACACAATTGGAATAGTAAAGATACGCAAACGATGTAAACATACTCAATTTGAAAGAAACACACTGCCACACTTGCAAATCTCTCAAATTCAATAGAAACTCGCATCAGAAAGCCTTACAGAAAGATACTCAAACGAGAATTGAAAAGATACAAAATTGGAATAGTAAAGATACTCAAACGATGTAAAGATACTCAGTTTGAAAGAAACACACTCCCACACTTGCAAAACTCTCAAATTCAATAGAAACTCGCATCAGAAAGCCGTTCAGAAAGATACTCAAACGAGAATTGAAAATATACACAATTGGAATAGTAAGATACGCAAACGATGTAAAGATACTCAGTTTGAAAAAAACACACTCCCACACTTGCAAAACTCACAAATTCAATAGAAACTCGCATCAGAAAGCCTTACATAAAGATACTCAAACGACAATTGAAAAGATACACAATTGGAATAGTAAAGATACGCAAACGATGTAAAGATACTCAGTTTGAAAGAAACACACTCCCACACTTGCAAATCTCTCAAATTCAATAGAAACTCGCATATGAAAGCCGTTCAGAAAGATACTCAAACGAGAATTGAAAAGATACACAATTGGAATAGTAAAGAAACGCAAACGATGTAAAGATACTCAGTTTGAAAGAAACACACTGCCACACTTGCAAAACTCTCAAATTCAATAGTAACTCGCATCATAAAGCCTTACAGAAATATACTCAAACGAGAATTGAAAAGATACACAATTGGAATAGTAAAGATACGCAAACGATGTAAACATACTCAATTTGAAAGAAACACACTCCCACACTTGCAAAACTCTCAAATTCAATAGAAACTCGAATCTGAAAGCCGTTCAGAAAGATACTCAAACGAGAATTGAAAAGATACACAATTGGAATAGTAAAGATACGCAAACGATGTAAAGATACTCAGTTTGAAAGAAACACACTCCCACACTTGCAAAACTCTCAAATTCAATAGAAACTAGCATCAGAAAGCCGTTCAGAAAGATACTCAAACGAGAATTGAAAAGATACAAAATTGGAATAGTAAAGATACGCAAACGAGGTAACGATACTCAGTTTGAAAGAAACACACTCCAACACTTGCAAAATTCTCAAATTCAATAGAAACTCGCATCAGATAGCCTTACAGAAAGATACTCAAACGAGAATTGAAAAGATACACAATTGGAATAGTAAAGATACGCAAACGATGTAAAGATACTCAGTTTGAAAGAAACGCACTGCCACACTTGCAAAACTCTCAAATTCAATAGAAACTCGAATCAGAAAGCCGTTCAGAAAGATACTCAAACGAGAATTGAAATGATACACAATTGGAATAGTAAAGATACGCAAACGATGTAAACATACTCAATTTGAAAGAAACACACTGCCACACTTGCAAAACTCTGAAATTCAATAGAAACTCGCACCAGAAAGCCTTAAATAAAGATACTCAAATGACAATTGAAAAGATACACAATTGGAATAGTAAATATACGCAAACGATGTAAAGATACTCAGTTTGAAAGAAACACACTCCCACACTTGCAAAACTCTCAAATTCAATAGAAACTCGCATTAGAAAGCCTTACATAAAGATACTCAAACGACAATTGAAAAGATACACAATTGGAATAGTAAATATACGAAACGATGTAGAGATACTCAGTTTGAAAGAAACACACTCCCACACTTGCAAAACTCTCAAATTCAATAGAAACTCGCATCAGAAAGCCTTACATAAAGATACTCAAACGACAATTGAAAAGATACACAATTGGAATAGTAAATATACGCAAACAATGTAAAGATACTCAGTTTGAAAGAAACACACTCCCACACTTGCAAAACTCTGAAATTCAATAGAAACTCGCATCAGAAAGCCTTACATAAAGATACTCAAACGACAATTGAAAAGATACACAATTGGAATAGTAAATATACGCAAACGATGTAAAGATACTCAGTTTGAAAGAAACACACTCCCACACTTGCAAAACTCTCAAATTCAATAGAAACTCGCATCAGAAAGCCTTAAAGAAAGATACTCAAACGAGAATTGAAAAGATACACAATTGGAATAGTAAAGATACGCAAACGATGTAAACATACTCAATTTGAAAGAAACACACTGCCACACTTGCAAAACTCTCAAATTCAATAGAAACTCGCATCAGAAAGCCTTACAGAAAGATACTCAAACGAGAATTGAAAAGATACACAATTGGAATAGTAAAGATACGCAAACGATGTAAAGATACTCAGTTTGAAAGAAACACACTCCCACACTTTCAAAACTCTCAAATTCAATAGTAACTCGCATCAGAAAGCCTTACAGAGAGATACTCAAACGAGAATTGAAAAGATACACAATTGGAATAGTAAAGATACGCAAACGATGTAAAGATACTCAGTTTGAAAGAAACACACTCCCACACTTGCCAAACTCTCAAATTCAATAGAAACTCGAATCAGAAAGCCGTTCAGAAAGATACTCAAACGAGAATTGAAAATATACACAATTGGAATAGTAAAGATACGCAAACGATGTAAAGATACTCAGTTTGAAAGAAACACACTCCCACACTTGCAAAACTCTCAAATTCAATAGAAACTCGCATCAGAAAGCCTTACATAAAGATACTCAAACGAGAATTGAAAATATACACAATTGGAATAGTAAAGATACGCAAACGATGTAAAGATACTCAGTTTGAAAGAAACACACTCCCACACTTGGAAAACTCTCAAATTCAATAGAAACTCGAATCAGAAAGCCGTTCAGAAAGATACTCAAACGAAAATTGAAAATATACACAATTGGAATAGTAAAGATACGCAAACGATGTAAAGATACTCAGTTTGAAAAAAACACACTCCCACACTTGCAAAACTCACAAATTCAATAGAAACTCGCATCAGAAAGCCTTAAAGAAAGATACTCAAACGAGAATTGAAAAGATACACAATTGGAATAGTAAAGATACGCAAACGATGTAAACATACTCAATTTGAAAGAAACACACTGCCACACTTGCAAAACTCTCAAATTCAATAGAAACTCGCATCAGAAAGCCTTACAGAAAGATACTCAAACGAGAATTGAAAAGATACACAATTGGAATAGTAAAGATACGCAAACGATGTAAAGATACTCAGTTTGAAAGAAACACACTCCCACACTTTCAAAACTCTCAAATTCAATAGTAACTCGCATCAGAAAGCCTTACAGAAAGATACTCAAACGAGAATTGAAAAGATACACAATTGGAATAGTAAAGATACGCAAACGATGTAAACATACTCAATTTGAAAGAAACACACTGCCACACTTGCAAAACTCTAAAATTCAATAGAAACTCGCATCAGAAAGCCTTACAGAAAGATACTCAAACGAGAATTGAAAAGATACACAATTGGAATAGTAAAGATACTCAGTTTGAAAGAAACACACTGCCACACTTGCAAAACTCTCAAATTCAAAAGTAACTCGCATCATAAAGCCTTACAGAAAGATACTCAAACGAGAATTGAAAAGATACACAATTGGAATAGTAAAGATACGCAAACGATGTAAACATACTCAATTTGAAAGAAACACACTGCCACACTTGCAAATCTCTCAAATTCAATAGAAACTCGCATCAGAAAGCCTTACAGAAAGATACTCAAACGAGAATTGAAAAGATACAAAATTGGAATAGTAAAGATACTCAAACGATGTAAAGATACTCAGTTTGAAAGAAACACACTCCCACACTTGCAAAACTCTCAAATTCAATAGAAACTCGCATCAGAAAGCCGTTCAGAAAGATACTCAAACGAGAATTGAAAAGATACACAATTGGAATAGTAAAGATACGCAAACGATGTAAAGATACTCAGTTTGAAAGAAACACACTCCCACACTTGCAAAACTCTCAAATTCAATAGAAACTCGCATCAGAAAGCCTTACATAAAGATACTCAAACGAGAATTGAAAAGATACACAATTGGAATAGTAAAGATACGCAAACGATGTAAAGATACTCAGTTTGAAAGAAACACACTCCCACACTTGGAAAACTCTCAAATTCAATAGAAACTCGAATCAGAAAGCCGTTCAGAAAGATACTCAAACGAGAATTGAAAATATACACAATTGGAATAGTAAGATACGCAAACGATGTAAAGATACTCAGTTTGAAAAAAACACACTCCCACACTTGCAAAACTCACAAATTCAATAGAAACTCGCATCAGAAAGCCTTACATAAAGATACTCAAACGACAATTGAAAAGATACACAATTGGAATAGTAAAGATACGCAAACGATGTAAAGATACTCAGTTTGAAAGAAACACACTCCCACACTTGCAAAACTCTCAAATTCAATAGAAACTCGCATATGAAAGCCGTTCAGAAAGATACTCAAACGAGAATTGAAAAGATACACAATTGGAATAGTAAAGAAACGCAAACGATGTAAAGATACTCAGTTTGAAAGAAACACACTGCCACACTTGCAAAACTCTCAAATTCAATAGTAACTCGCATCATAAAGCCTTACAGAAATATACTCAAACGAGAATTGAAAAGATACACAATTGGAATAGTAAAGATACGCAAACGATGTAAACATACTCAATTTGAAAGAAACACACTCCCACACTTGCAAAACTCTCAAATTCAATAGAAACTCGAATCTGAAAGCCGTTCAGAAAGATACTCAAACGAAAATTGAAAAGATACACAATTGGAATAGTAAAGATACGCAAACGATGTAAAGATACTCAGTTTGAAAGAAACACACTCCAACACTTGCAAAACTCTCAAATTCAATAGAAACTAGCATCAGAAAGCCGTTCAGAAAGATACTCAAACGAGAATTGAAAAGATACAAAATTGGAATAGTAAAGATACGCAAACGAGGTAACGATACTCAGTTTGAAAGAAACACACTCCAACACTTGCAAAATTCTCAAATTCAATAGAAACTCGCATCAGATAGCCTTACAGAAAGATACTCAAACGAGAATTGAAAAGATACACAATTGGAATAGTAAAGATACGCAAACGATGTAAAGATACTCAGTTTGAAAGAAACGCACTGCCACACTTGCAAAACTCTCAAATTCAATAGAAACTCGAATCAGAAAGCCGTTCAGAAAGATACTCAAACGAGAATTGAAATGATACACAATTGGAATAGTAAAGATACGCAAACGATGTAAACATACTCAATTTGAAAGAAACACACTGCCACACTTGCAAAACTCTGAAATTCAATAGAAACTCGCACCAGAAAGCCTTAAATAAAGATACTCAAATGACAATTGAAAATATACACAATTGGAATAGTAAATATACGCAAACGATGTAAAGATACTCAGTTTGAAAGAAACACACTCCCACACTTGCAAAACTCTCAAATTCAATAGAAACTCGCATTAGAAAGCCTTACATAAAGATACTCAAACGACAATTGAAAAGATACACAATTGGAATAGTAAATATACGAAACGATGTAGAGATACTCAGTTTGAAAGAAACACACTCCCACACTTGCAAAACTCTCAAATTCAATAGAAACTCGCATCAGAAAGCCTTACATAAAGATACTCAAACGACAATTGAAAAGATACACAATTGGAATAGTAAATATACGCAAACAATGTAAAGATACTCAGTTTGAAAGAAACACACTCCCACACTTGCAAAACTCTGAAATTCAATAGAAACTCGCATCAGAAAGCCTTACATAAAGATACTCAAACGACAATTGAAAAGATACACAATTGGAATAGTAAATATACGCAAACGATGTAAAGATACTCAGTTTGAAAGAAACACACTCCCACACTTGCAAAACTCTCAAATTCAATAGAAACTCGCATCAGAAAGCCTTAAAGAAAGATACTCAAACGAGAATTGAAAAGATACACAATTGGAATAGTAAAGATACGCAAACGATGTAAACATACTCAGTTTGAAAGAAACACACTCCCACACTTGCAAAACTCTCAAATTCAATAGAAACTCGCATCAGAAAGCCTTACATAAAGATACTCAAACGAGAATTGAAAAGATACACAATTGGAATAGTAAAGATACGCAAACGATGTAAAGATACTCAGTTTGAAAGAAACACACTCCCACACTTTCAAAACTCTCAAATTCAATAGAAACTCGAATCAGAAAGCCGTTCAGAAAGATACTCAAACGAGAATTGAAAATATACACAATTGGAATAGTAAGATACGCAAACGATGTAAAGATACTCAGTTTGAAAAAAACACACTCCCACACTTGCAAAACTCACAAATTCAATAGAAACTCGCATCAGAAAGCCTTACATAAAGATACTCAAACGACAATTGAAAAGATACACAATTGGAATAGTAAAGATACGCAAACGATGTAAAGATACTCAGTTTGAAAGAAACACACTCCCACACTTGCAAATCTCTCAAATTCAATAGAAACTCGCATATGAAAGCCGTTCAGAAAGATACTCAAACGAGAATTGAAAAGATACACAATTGGAATAGTAAAGAAACGCAAACGATGTAAAGATACTCAGTTTGAAAGAAACACACTGCCACACTTGCAAAACTCTCAAATTCAATAGTAACTCGCATCATAAAGCCTTACAGAAATATACTCAAACGAGAATTGAAAAGATACAAAATTGGAATAGTAAAGATACGCAAACGATGTAAACATACTCAATTTGAAAGAAACACACTCCCACACTTGCAAAACTCTCAAATTCAATAGAAACTCGAATCTGAAAGCCGTTCAGAAAGATACTCAAACGAGAATTGAAAAGATACACAATTGGAATAGTAAAGATACGCAAACGATGTAAAGATACTCAGTTTGAAAGAAACACACTGCCACACTTGCAAAACTCTCAAATTCAAAAGTAACTCGCATCATAAAGCCTTACAGAAAGATACTCAAACGAGAATTGAAAAGATACACAATTGGAATAGTAAAGATACGCAAACGATGTAAACATACTCAATTTGAAAGAAACACACTGCCACACTTGCAAATCTCTCAAATTCAATAGAAACTCGCATAAGAAAGCCTTACAGAAAGATACTCAAACGAGAATTGAAAAGATACAAAATTGGAATAGTAAAGATACTCAAACGATGTAAAGATACTTAGTTTGAAAGAAACACACTCCCAAACTGCAAAACTCTCAAATTCAATAGAAACTCGCATCAGAAAGCCTTTCAGAAAGATACTCAAACGAGAATTGAAAAGATACACAATTGGAATAGTAAAGATACGCAAACGATGTAAAGATACTCAGTTTGAAAGAAACACACTCCCACACTTTCAAAACTCTCAAATTCAATAGTAACTCGCATCAGAAAGCCTTACAGAAAGATACTCAAACGAGAATTGAAAAGATACACAATTGGAATAGTAAAGATACGCAAACGATGTAAAGATACTCAGTTTGAAAGAAACACACTCCCACACTTGCCAAACTCTCAAATTCAATAGAAACTCGAATCAGAAAGCCGTTCAGAAAGATACTCAAACGAGAATTGAAAATATACACAATTGGAATAGTAAAGATACGCAAACGATGTAAAGATACTCAGTTTGAAAGAAACACACTCCCACACTTGCAAAACTCTCAAATTCTATAGAAACTCGCATCAGAAAGCCGTTCAGAAAGATACTGAAACGAGAATTGAAAAGATACACAATTGGAATAGTAAAGATACGCAAACGATGTAAAGATACTCAGTTTGAAAGAAACACACTCCCACACTTGCAAAACTCTCAAATTCAATAGAAACTCGCATCAGAAAGCCTTACATAAAGATACTCAAACGAGAATTGAAAAGATACACAATTGGAATAGTAAAGATACGCAAACGATGTAAAGATACTCAGTTTGAAAGAAACACACTCCCACACTTGGAAAACTCTCAAATTCAATAGAAACTCGAATCAGAAAGCCGTTCAGAAAGATACTCAAACGAAAATTGAAAATATACACAATTGGAATAGTAAAGATACGCAAACGATGTAAAGATACTCAGTTTGAAAAAAACACACTCCCACACTTGCAAAACTCACAAATTCAATAGAAACTCGCATCAGAAAGCCTTACATAAAGATACTCAAACGACAATTGAAAAGATACACAATTGGAATAGTAAATATACGAAACGATGTAGAGATACTCAGTTTGAAAGAAACACACTCCCACACTTGCAAAACTCTCAAATTCAATAGAAACTCGCATCAGAAAGCCTTACATAAAGATACTCAAACGACAATTGAAAAGATACACAATTGGAATAGTAAATATACGCAAACAATGTAAAGATACTCAGTTTGAAAGAAACACACTCCCACACTTGCAAAACTCTGAAATTCAATAGAAACTCGCATCAGAAAGCCTTACATAAAGATACTCAAACGACAATTGAAAAGATACACAATTGGAATAGTAAATATACGCAAACGATGTAAAGATACTCAGTTTGAAAGAAACACACTCCCACACTTGCAAAACTCTCAAATTCAATAGAAACTCGCATCAGAAAGCCTTAAAGAAAGATACTCAAACGAGAATTGAAAAGATACACAATTGGAATAGTAAAGATACGCAAACGATGTAAACATACTCAATTTGAAAGAAACACACTGCCACACTTGCAAAACTCTCAAATTCAATAGAAACTCGCATCAGAAAGCCTTACAGAAAGATACTCAAACGAGAATTGAAAAGATACACAATTGGAATAGTAAAGATACGCAAACGATGTAAAGATACTCAGTTTGAAAGAAACACACTCCCACACTTTCAAAACTCTCAAATTCAATAGTAACTCGCATCAGAAAGCCTTACAGAAAGATACTCAAACGAGAATTGAAAAGATACACAATTGGAATAGTAAAGATACGCAAACGATGTAAACATACTCAATTTGAAAGAAACACACTGCCACACTTGCAAAACTCTAAAATTCAATAGAAACTCGCATCAGAAAGCCTTACAGAAAGATACTCAAACGAGAATTGAAAAGATACACAATTGGAATAGTAAAGATACTCAGTTTGAAAGAAACACACTGCCACACTTGCAAAACTCTCAAATTCAAAAGTAACTCGCATCATAAAGCCTTACAGAAAGATACTCAAACGAGAATTGAAAAGATACACAATTGGAATAGTAAAGATACGCAAACGATGTAAACATACTCAATTTGAAAGAAACACACTGCCACACTTGCAAATCTCTCAAATTCAATAGAAACTCGCATAAGAAAGCCTTACAGAAAGATACTCAAACGAGAATTGAAAAGATACAAAATTGGAATAGTAAAGATACTCAAACGATGTAAAGATACTTAGTTTGAAAGAAACACACTCCCACACTGCAAAACTCTCAAATTCAATAGAAACTCGCATCAGAAAGCCTTTCAGAAAGATACTCAAACGAGAATTGAAAAGATACACAATTGGAATAGTAAAGATACGCAAACGATGTAAAGATACTCAGTTTGAAAGAAACACACTCCCACACTTTCAAAACTCTCAAATTCAATAGAAACTCGCATCAGAAAGCCTTACAGAAAGATACTCAAACGAGAATTGAAAAGATACACAATTGGAATAGTAAAGATACGCAAACGATGTAAAGATACTCAGTTTGAAAGAAACACACTCCCACACTTGCCAAACTCTCAAATTCAATAGAAACTCGAATCAGAAAGCCGTTCAGAAAGATACTCAAACGAGAATTGAAAATATACACAATTGGAATAGTAAAGATACGCAAACGATGTAAAGATACTCAGTTTGAAAGAAACACACTCCCACACTTGCAAAACTCTCAAATTCTATAGAAACTCGCATCAGAAAGCCGTTCAGAAAGATACTGAAACGAGAATTGAAAAGATACACAATTGGAATAGTAAAGATACGCAAACGATGTAAAGATACTCAGTTTGAAAGAAACACACTCCCACACTTGCAAAACTCTCAAATTCAATAGAAACTCGCATCAGAAAGCCTTACATAAAGATACTCAAACGAGAATTGAAAAGATACACAATTGGAATAGTAAAGATACGCAAACGATGTAAAGATACTCAGTTTGAAAGAAACACACTCCCACACTTGGAAAACTCTCAAATTCAATAGAAACTCGAATCAGAAAGCCGTTCAGAAAGATACTCAAACGAGAATTGAAAATATACACAATTGGAATAGTAAAGATACGCAAACGATGTAAAGATACTCAGTTTGAAAAAAACACACTCCCACACTTGCAAAACTCACAAATTCAATAGAAACTCGCATCAGAAAGCCTTACATAAAGATACTCAAACGACAATTGAAAAGATACACAATTGGAATAGTAAATATACGAAACGATGTAGAGATACTCAGTTTGAAAGAAACACACTCCCACACTTGCAAAACTCTCAAATTCAATAGAAACTCGCATCAGAAAGCCTTACATAAAGATACTCAAACGACAATTGAAAAGATACACAATTGGAATAGTAAATATACGCAAACAATGTAAAGATACTCAGTTTGAAAGAAACACACTCCCACACTTGCAAAACTCTGAAATTCAATAGAAACTCGCATCAGAAAGCCTTACATAAAGATACTCAAACGACAATTGAAAAGATACACAATTGGAATAGTAAATATACGCAAACGATGTAAAGATACTCAGTTTGAAAGAAACACACTCCCACACTTGCAAAACTCTCAAATTCAATAGAAACTCGCATCAGAAAGCCTTAAAGAAAGATACTCAAACGAGAATTGAAAAGATACACAATTGGAATAGAAAAGATACGCAAACGATGTAAACATACTCAATTTGAAAGAAACACACTGCCACACTTGCAAAACTCTCAAATTCAATAGAAACTCGCATCAGAAAGCCTTACAGAAAGATACTCAAACGAGAATTGAAAAGATACACAATTGGAATAGTAAAGATACGCAAACGATGTAAAGATACTCAGTTTGAAAGAAACACACTCCCACACTTTCAAAACTCTCAAATTCAATAGTAACTCGCATCAGAAAGCCTTACAGAAAGATACTCAAACGAGAATTGAAAAGATACACAATTGGAATAGTAAAGATACGCAAACGATGTAAACATACTCAATTTGAAAGAAACACACTGCCACACTTGCAAAACTCTAAAATTCAATAGAAACTCGCATCAGAAAGCCTTACAGAAAGATACTCAAACGAGAATTGAAAAGATACACAATTGGAATAGTAAAGATACTCAGTTTGAAAGAAACACACTGCCACACTTGCAAAACTCTCAAATTCAAAAGTAACTCGCATCATAAAGCCTTACAGAAAGATACTCAAACGAGAATTGAAAAGATACACAATTGGAATAGTAAAGATACGCAAACGATGTAAACATACTCAATTTGAAAGAAACACACTGCCACACTTGCAAATCTCTCAAATTCAATAGAAACTCGCATAAGAAAGCCTTACAGAAAGATACTCAAACGAGAATTGAAAAGATACAAAATTGGAATAGTAAAGATACTCAAACGATGTAAAGATACTTATTTGAAAGAAACACACTCCCACACTGCAAAACTCTCAAATTCAATAGAAACTCGCATCAGAAAGCCTTTCAGAAAGATACTCAAACGAGAATTGAAAAGATACACAATTGGAATAGTAAAGATACGCAAACGATGTAAAGATACTCAGTTTGAAAGAAACACACTCCCACACTTTCAAAACTCTCAAATTCAATAGTAACTCGCATCAGAAAGCCTTACAGAAAGATACTCAAACGAGAATTGAAAAGATACACAATTGGAATAGTAAAGATACGCAAACGATGTAAAGATACTCAGTTTGAAAGAAACACACTCCCACACTTGCAAAACTCTCAAATTCAATAGAAACTCGAATCAGAAAGCCGTTCAGAAAGATACTCAAACGAGAATTGAAAATATACACAATTGGAATAGTAAAGATACGCAAACGATGTAAAGATACTCAGTTTGAAAGAAACACACTCCCACACTTGCAAAACTCTGAAATTCTATAGAAACTCGCATCAGAAAGCCGTTCAGAAAGATACTGAAACGAGAATTGAAAAGATACACAATTGGAATAGTAAAGATACGCAAACGATGTAAAGATACTCAGTTTGAAAGAAACACACTCCCACACTTGCAAAACTCTCAAATTCAATAGAAACTCGCATCAGAAAGCCTTACATAAAGATACTCAAACGAGAATTGAAAAGATACACAATTGGAATAGTAAAGATACGCAAACGATGTAAAGATACTCAGTTTGAAAGAAACACACTCCCACACTTGGAAAACTCTCAAATTCAATAGAAACTCGAATCAGAAAGCCGTTCAGAAAGATACTCAAACGAAAATTGAAAATATACACAATTGGAATAGTAAAGATACGCAAACGATGTAAAGATACTCAGTTTGAAAAAAACACACTCCCACACTTGCAAAACTCACAAATTCAATAGAAACTCGCATCAGAAAGCCTTACATAAAGATACTCAAACGACAATTGAAAAGATACACAATTGGAATAGTAAATATACGAAACGATGTAGAGATACTCAGTTTGAAAGAAACACACTCCCACACTTGCAAAACTCTCAAATTCAATAGAAACTCGCATCAGAAAGCCTTACATAAAGATACTCAAACGACAATTGAAAAGATACACAATTGGAATAGTAAATATACGCAAACAATGTAAAGATACTCAGTTTGAAAGAAACACACTCCCACACTTGCAAAACTCTGAAATTCAATAGAAACTCGCATCAGAAAGCCTTACATAAAGATACTCAAACGACAATTGAAAAGATACACAATTGGAATAGTAAAGAAACGCAAACGATGTAAAGATACTCAGTTTGAAAGAAACACACTCCCACACTTGCAAAACTCTCAAATTCAATAGAAACTCGCATCAGAAAGCCTTAAAGAAAGATACTCAAACGAGAATTGAAAAGATACACAATTGGAATAGTAAAGATACGCAAACGATGTAAACATACTCAATTTGAAAGAAACACACTGCCACACTTGCAAAACTCTCAAATTCAATAGAAACTCGCATCAGAAAGCCTTACAGAAAGATACTCAAACGAGAATTGAAAAGATACACAATTGGAATAGTAAAGATACGCAAACGATGTAAAGATACTCAGTTTGAAAGAAACACACTCCCACACTTTCAAAACTCTCAAATTCAATAGTAACTCGCATCAGAAAGCCTTACAGAAAGATACTCAAACGAGAATTGAAAAGATACACAATTGGAATAGTAAAGATACGCAAACGATGTAAACATACTCAATTTGAAAGAAACACACTGCCACACTTGCAAAACTCTAAAATTCAATAGAAACTCGCATCAGAAAGCCTTACAGAAAGATACTCAAACGAGAATTGAAAAGATACACAATTGGAATAGTAAAGATACTCAGTTTGAAAGAAACACACTGCCACACTTGCAAAACTCTCAAATTCAAAAGTAACTCGCATCATAAAGCCTTACAGAAAGATACTCAAACGAGAATTGAAAAGATACACAATTGGAATAGTAAAGATACGCAAACGATGTAAACATACTCAATTTGAAAGAAACACACTGCCACACTTGCAAATCTCTCAAATTCAATAGAAACTCGCATAAGAAAGCCTTACAGAAAGATACTCAAACGAGAATTGAAAAGATACAAAATTGGAATAGTAAAGATACTCAAACGATGTAAAGATACTTAGTTTGAAAGAAACACACTCCCACACTGCAAAACTCTCAAATTCAATAGAAACTCGCATCAGAAAGCCTTACAGAAAGATACTCAAACGAGAATTGAAAAGATACACAATTGGAATAGTAAAGAAACGCAAACGATGTAAAGATACTCAGTTTGAAAGAAACACATTCCCACACTTGCAAAACTCTCAAATTCAATAGAAACTCGCATCAGAAAGCCTTACATAAAGATACTCAAACGAGAATTGAAAAGATACACAATTGGAATAGTAAAGATACGCAAACGATGTAAAGATACTCAGTTTGAAAAAAACACACTCCCACACTTGCAAAACTCACAAATTCAATAGAAACTCGCATCAGAAAGCCTTACATAAAGATACTCAAACGACAATTGAAAAGATACACAATTGGAATAGTAAATATACGAAACGATGTAGAGATACTCAGTTTGAAAGAAACACACTCCCACACTTGCAAAACTCTCAAATTCAATAGAAACTCGCATCAGAAAGCCTTACATAAAGATACTCAAACGACAATTGAAAAGATACACAATTGGAATAGTAAATATACGCAAACAATGTAAAGATACTCAGTTTGAAAGAAACACACTCCCACACTGCAAAACTCTCAAATTCAATAGAAACTCGAATCAGAAAGCCGTTCAGAAAGATACTCAAACGAAAATTGAAAATATACACAATTGGAATAGTAAAGATACGCAAACGATGTAAAGATACTCAGTTTGAAAAAAACACACTCCCACACTTGCAAAACTCACAAATTCAATAGAAACTCGCATCAGAAAGCCTTACATAAAGATACTCAAACGACAATTGAAAAGATACACAATTGGAATAGTAAATATACGAAACGATGTAGAGATACTCAGTTTGAAAGAAACACACTCCCACACTTGCAAAACTCTCAAATTCAATAGAAACTCGCATCAGAAAGCCTTACATAAAGATACTCAAACGACAATTGAAAAGATACACAATTGGAATAGTAAATATACGCAAACAATGTAAAGATACTCAGTTTGAAAGAAACACACTCCCACACTTGCAAAACTCTGAAATTCAATAGAAACTCGCATCAGAAAGCCTTACATAAAGATACTCAAACGACAATTGAAAAGATACACAATTGGAATAGTAAATATACGCAAACGATGTAAAGATACTCAGTTTGAAAGAAACACACTCCCACACTTGCAAAACTCTCAAATTCAATAGAAACTCGCATCAGAAAGCCTTAAAGAAAGATACTCAAACGAGAATTGAAAAGATACACAATTGGAATAGTAAAGATACGCAAACGATGTAAACATACTCAATTTGAAAGAAACACACTGCCACACTTGCAAAACTCTCAAATTCAATAGAAACTCGCATCAGAAAGCCTTACAGAAAGATACTCAAACGAGAATTGAAAAGATACACAATTGGAATAGTAAAGATACGCAAACGATGTAAAGATACTCAGTTTGAAAGAAACACACTCCCACACTTTCAAAACTCTCAAATTCAATAGAAACTCGCATCAGAAAGCCTTACAGAAAGATACTCAAACGAGAATTGAAAAGATACACAATTGGAATAGTAAAGATACGCAAACGATGTAAACATACTCAATTTGAAAGAAACACACTGCCACACTTGCAAAACTCTAAAATTCAATAGAAACTCGCATCAGAAAGCCTTACAGAAAGATACTCAAACGAGAATTGAAAAGATACACAATTGGAATAGTAAAGATACTCAGTTTGAAAGAAACACACTGCCACACTTGCAAAACTCTCAAATTCAAAAGTAACTCGCATCATAAAGCCTTACAGAAAGATACTCAAACGAGAATTGAAAAGATACACAATTGGAATAGTAAAGATACGCAAACGATGTAAACATACTCAATTTGAAAGAAACACACTGCCACACTTGCAAATCTCTCAAATTCAATAGAAACTCGCATAAGAAAGCCTTACAGAAAGATACTCAAACGAGAATTGAAAAGATACAAAATTGGAATAGTAAAGATACTCAAACGATGTAAAGATACTTATTTGAAAGAAACACACTCCCACACTGCAAAACTCTCAAATTCAATAGAAACTCGCATCAGAAAGCCTTTCAGAAAGATACTCAAACGAGAATTGAAAAGATACACAATTGGAATAGTAAAGATACGCAAACGATGTAAAGATACTCAGTTTGAAAGAAACACACTCCCAAACTTTCAAAACTCTCAAATTCAATAGTAACTCGCATCATAAAGCCTTACAGAAAGATACTCAAACGAGAATTGAAAAGATACACAATTGGAATAGTAAAGATACGCAAACGATGTAAAGATACTCAGTTTGAAAGAAACACACTCCCACACTTGCCAAACTCTCAAATTCAATAGAAACTCGAATCAGAAAGCCGTTCAGAAAGATACTCAAACGAGAATTGAAAATATACACAATTGGAATAGTAAAGATACGCAAACGATGTAAAGATACTCAGTTTGAAAGAAACACACTCCCACACTTGCAAAACTCTGAAATTCTATAGAAACTCGCATCAGAAAGCCGTTCAGAAAGATACTGAAACGAGAATTGAAAAGATACACAATTGGAATAGTAAAGATACGCAAACGATGTAAAGATACTCAGTTTGAAAGAAACACACTCCCACACTTGCAAAACTCTCAAATTCAATAGAAACTCGTATCAGAAAGCCTTACATAAAGATACTCAAACGAGAATTGAAAAGATACACAATTGGAATAGTAAAGATACGCAAACGATGTAAAGATACTCAGTTTGAAAGAAACACACTCCCACACTTGGAAAACTCTCAAATTCAATAGAAACTCGAATCAGAAAGCCGTTCAGAAAGATACTCAAACGAAAATTGAAAATATACACAATTGGAATAGTAAAGATACGCAAACGATGTAAAGATACTCAGTTTGAAAAAAACACACTCCCACACTTGCAAAACTCACAAATTCAATAGAAACTCGCATCAGAAAGCCTTACATAAAGATACTCAAACGACAATTGAAAAGATACACAATTGGAATAGTAAATATACGAAACGATGTAGAGATACTCAGTTTGAAAGAAACACACTCCCACACTTGCAAAACTCTCAAATTCAATAGAAACTCGCATCAGAAAGCCTTACATAAAGATACTCAAACGACAATTGAAAAGATACACAATTGGAATAGTAAATATACGCAAACAATGTAAAGATACTCAGTTTGAAAGAAACACACTCCCACACTTGCAAAACTCTGAAATTCAATAGAAACTCGCATCAGAAAGCCTTACATAAAGATACTCAAACGACAATTGAAAAGATACACAATTGGAATAGTAAAGAAACGCAAACGATGTAAAGATACTCAGTTTGAAAGAAACACACTCCCACACTTGCAAAACTCTCAAATTCAATAGAAACTCGCATCAGAAAGCCTTAAAGAAAGATACTCAAACGAGAATTGAAAAGATACACAATTGGAATAGTAAAGATACGCAAACGATGTAAACATACTCAATTTGAAAGAAACACACTGCCACACTTGCAAAACTCTCAAATTCTATAGAAACTCGCATCAGAAAGCCTTACAGAAAGATACTCAAACGAGAATTGAAAAGATACACAATTGGAATAGTAAAGATACGCAAACGATGTAAAGATACTCAGTTTGAAAGAAACACACTCCCACACTTTCAAAACTCTCAAATTCAATAGTAACTCGCATCAGAAAGCCTTACAGAAAGATACTCAAACGAGAATTGAAAAGATACACAATTGGAATAGTAAAGATACGCAAACGATGTAAACATACTCAATTTGAAAGAAACACACTGCCACACTTGCAAAACTCTAAAATTCAATAGAAACTCGCATCAGAAAGCCTTACAGAAAGATACTCAAACGAGAATTGAAAAGATACACAATTGGAATAGTAAAGATACTCAGTTTGAAAGAAACACACTGCCACACTTGCAAAACTCTCAAATTCAAAAGTAACTCGCATCATAAAGCCTTACAGAAAGATACTCAAACGAGAATTGAAAAGATACACAATTGGAATAGTAAAGATACGCAAACGATGTAAACATACTCAATTTGAAAGAAACACACTGCCACACTTGCAAATCTCTCAAATTCAATAGAAACTCGCATAAGAAAGCCTTACAGAAAGATACTCAAACGAGAATTGAAAAGATACAAAATTGGAATAGTAAAGATACTCAAACGATGTAAAGATACTTAGTTTGAAAGAAACACACTCCCACACTGCAAAACTCTCAAATTCAATAGAAACTCGCATCAGAAAGCCTTACAGAAAGATACTCAAACGAGAATTGAAAAGATACACAATTGGAATAGTAAAGAAACGCAAACGATGTAAAGATACTCAGTTTGAAAGAAACACATTCCCACACTTGCAAAACTCTCAAATTCAATAGAAACTCGCATCAGAAAGCCTTACATAAAGATACTCAAACGAGAATTGAAAAGATACACAATTGGAATAGTAAAGATACGCAAACGATGTAAACATACTCAATTTGAAAGAAACACACTTCCACACTTGCCAAACTCTCAAATTCAATAGAAACTCGAATCAGAAAGCCGTTCAGAAAGATACTCAAACGAGAATTGAAAATATACACAATTGGAATAATAAAGATACGCAAACGATGTAAAGATACTCAGTTTGAAAGAAACACACTCCCACACTGGAAAACTCTCAAATTCAATAGAAACTCGCACCAGAAAGCCTTAAATAAAGATACTCAAATGACAATTGAAATGATACACAGTTGGAATAGTAAATATACGCAAACGATGTAAAGATACTCAGTTTGAAAGAAACACACTCCCACACTTGCAAAACTCTCAAATTCAATAGAAACTCGCATTAGAAAGCCTTACATAAAGATACTCAAACGACAATTGAAAAGATACACAATTGGAATAGTAAATATACGAAACGATGTAGAGATACTCAGTTTGAAAGAAACACACTCCCACACTTGCAAAACTCTCAAATTCAATAGAAACTCGCATCAGAAAGCCTTACATAAAGATACTCAAACGACAATTGAAAAGATACACAATTGGAATAGTAAATATACGCAAACAATGTAAAGATACTCAGTTTGAAAGAAACACACTCCCACACTTGCAAAACTCTGAAATTCAATAGAAACTCGCATCAGAAAGCCTTACATAAAGATACTCAAACGACAATTGAAAAGATACACAATTGGAATAGTAAATATACGCAAACGATGTAAAGATACTCAGTTTGAAAGAAACACACTCCCACACTTGCAAAACTCTCAAATTCAATAGAAACTCGCATCAGAAAGCCTTAAAGAAAGATACTCAAACGAGAATTGAAAAGATACACAATTGGAATAGTAAAGATACGCAAACGATGTAAACATACTCAATTTGAAAGAAACACACTGCCACACTTGCAAAACTCTCAAATTCAATAGAAACTCGCATCAGAAAGCCTTTCAGAAAGATACTCAAACGAGAATTGAAAAGATACACAATTGGAATAGTAAAGATACGCAAACGATGTAAAGATACTCAGTTTGAAAAAAACACACTCCCACACTTTCAAAACTCTCAAATTCAATAGAAACTCGCATCAGAAAGCCTTACAGAAAGATACTCAAACGAGAATTGAAAAGATACACAATTGGAATAGTAAAGATACTCAGTTTGAAAGAAACACACTGCCACACTTGCAAAACTCTCAAATTCAAAAGTAACTCGCATCATAAAGCCTTACAGAAAGATACTCAAACGAGAATTGAAAAGATACACAATTGGAATAGTAAAGATACGCAAACGATGTAAACATACTCAATTTGAAAGAAACACACTGCCACACTTGCAAAACTCTCAAATTCAATAGAAACTCGCATCAGAAAGCCTTACAGAAAGATACTCAAACGAGAATTGAAAAGATACACAATTGGAATAGTAAAGATACGCAAACGATGTAAAGATACTCAGTTTGAAAGAAACACACTCCCACACTTTCAAAACTCTCAAATTCAATAGTAACTCGCATCAGAAAGCCTTACAGAAAGATACTCAAACGAGAATTGAAAAGATACACAATTGGAATAGTAAAGATACGCAAACGATGTAAACATACTCAATTTGAAAGAAACACACTGCCACACTTGCAAAACTCTAAAATTCAATAGAAACTCGCATCAGAAAGCCTTACAGAAAGATACTCAAACGAGAATTGAAAAGATACACAATTGGAATAGTAAAGATACTCAGTTTGAAAGAAACACACTGCCACACTTGCAAAACTCTCAAATTCAAAAGTAACTCGCATCATAAAGCCTTACAGAAAGATACTCAAACGAGAATTGAAAAGATACACAATTGGAATAGTAAAGATACGCAAACGATGTAAACATACTCAATTTGAAAGAAACACACTGCCACACTTGCAAATCTCTCAAATTCAATAGAAACTCGCATAAGAAAGCCTTACAGAAAGATACTCAAACGAGAATTGAAAAGATACAAAATTGGAATAGTAAAGATACTCAAACGATGTAAAGATACTTAGTTTGAAAGAAACACACTCCCACACTGCAAAACTCTCAAATTCAATAGAAACTCGCATCAGAAAGCCTTACAGAAAGATACTCAAATGACAATTGAAAAGATACACAGTTGGAATAGTAAATATACGCAAACGATGTAAAGATACTCAGTTTGAAAGAAACACACTCCCACACTTGCAAAACTCTCAAATTCAATAGAAACTCGCATTAGAAAGCCTTACATAAAGATACTCAAACGAGAATTGAAAAGATACACAATTGGAATAGTAAAGATACGCAAACGATGTAAAGATACTCAGTTTGAAAGAAACACACTCCCACACTTGCCAAACTCTCAAATTCAATAGAAACTCGAATCAGAAAGATACTCAAACGAGAATTGAAAATATACACAATTGGAATAGTAAATATACGCAAACGATGTAAAGATACTCAGTTTGAAAGAAACACACTCCCACACTTGCAAAACTCTCAAATTCTATAGAAACTCGCATCAGAAAGCCGTTCAGAAAGATACTGAAACGAGAATTGAAAAGATACACAATTGGAATAGTAAAGATACGCAAACGATGTAAAGATACTCAGTTTGAAAGAAACACACTCCCACACTTGCAAAACTCTCAAATTCAATAGAAACTCGCATCAGAAAGCCTTACATAAAGATACTCAAACGAGAATTGAAAAGATACACAATTGGAATAGTAAAGATACGCAAACGATGTAAAGATACTCAGTTTGAAAGAAACACACTCCCACACTTGGAAAACTCTCAAATTCAATAGAAACTCGAATCAGAAAGCCGTTCAGAAAGATACTCAAACGAAAATTGAAAATATACACAATTGGAATAGTAAAGATACGCAAACGATGTAAAGATACTCAGTTTGAAAAAAACACACTCCCACACTTGCAAAACTCACAAATTCAATAGAAACTCGCATCAGAAAGCCTTACATAAAGATACTCAAACGACAATTGAAAAGATACACAATTGGAATAGTAAATATACGAAACGATGTAGAGATACTCAGTTTGAAAGAAACACACTCCCACACTTGCAAAACTCTCAAATTCAATAGAAACTCGCATCAGAAAGCCTTACATAAAGATACTCAAACGACAATTGAAAAGATACACAATTGGAATAGTAAATATACGCAAACAATGTAAAGATACTCAGTTTGAAAGAAACACACTCCCACACTTGCAAAACTCTGAAATTCAATAGAAACTCGCATCAGAAAGCCTTACATAAAGATACTCAAACGACAATTGAAAAGATACACAATTGGAATAGTAAATATACGCAAACGATGTAAAGATACTCAGTTTGAAAGAAACACACTCCCACACTTGCAAAACTCTCAAATTCAATAGAAACTCGCATCAGAAAGCCTTAAAGAAAGATACTCAAACGAGAATTGAAAAGATACACAATTGGAATAGTAAAGATACGCAAACGATGTAAACATACTCAATTTGAAAGAAACACACTGCCACACTTGCAAAACTCTCAAATTCAATAGAAACTCGCATCAGAAAGCCTTACAGAAAGATACTCAAACGAGAATTGAAAAGATACACAATTGGAATAGTAAAGATACGCAAACGATGTAAAGATACTCAGTTTGAAAGAAACACACTCCCACACTTTCAAAACTCTCAAATTCAATAGTAACTCGCATCAGAAAGCCTTACAGAAAGATACTCAAACGAGAATTGAAAAGATACACAATTGGAATAGTAAAGATACGCAAACGATGTAAACATACTCAATTTGAAAGAAACACACTGCCACACTTGCAAAACTCTAAAATTCAATAGAAACTCGCATCAGAAAGCCTTACAGAAAGATACTCAAACGAGAATTGAAAAGATACACAATTGGAATAGTAAAGATACTCAGTTTGAAAGAAACACACTGCCACATTTGCAAAACTCTCAAATTCAAAAGTAACTCGCATCATAAAGCCTTACAGAAAGATACTCAAACGAGAATTGAAAAGATACACAATTGGAATAGTAAAGATACGCAAACGATGTAAACATACTCAATTTGAAAGAAACACACTGCCACACTTGCAAATCTCTCAAATTCAATAGAAACTCGCATAAGAAAGCCTTACAGAAAGATACTCAAACGAGAATTGAAAAGATACAAAATTGGAATAGTAAAGATACTCAAACGATGTAAAGATACTTAGTTTGAAAGAAACACACTCCCACACTGCAAAACTCTCAAATTCAATAGAAACTCGCATCAGAAAGCCTTACAGAAAGATACTCAAACGAGAATTGAAAAGATACACAATTGGAATAGTAAAGAAACGCAAACGATGTAAAGATACTCAGTTTGAAAGAAACACATTCCCACACTTGCAAAACTCTCAAATTCAATAGAAACTCGCATCAGAAAGCCTTACATAAAGATACTCAAACGAGAATTGAAAAGATACACAATTGGAATAGTAAAGATACGCAAACGATGTAAACATACTCAATTTGAAAGAAACACACTTCCACACTTGCCAAACTCTCAAATTCAATAGAAACTCGAATCAGAAAGCCGTTCAGAAAGATACTCAAACGAGAATTGAAAATATACACAATTGGAATAATAAAGATACGCAAACGATGTAAAGATACTCAGTTTGAAAGAAACACACTCCCACACTGCAAAACTCTCAAATTCAATAGAAACTCGCACCAGAAAGCCTTAAATAAAGATACTCAAATGACAATTGAAAAGATACACAGTTGGAATAGTAAATATACGCAAACGATGTAAAGATACTCAGTTTGAAAGAAACACACTCCCACACTTGCAAAACTCTCAAATTCAATAGAAACTCGCATTAGAAAGCCTTACATAAAGATACTCAAACGACAATTGAAAAGATACACAATTGGAATAGTAAATATACGAAACGATGTAGAGATACTCAGTTTGAAAGAAACACACTCCCACACTTGCAAAACTCTCAAATTCAATAGAAACTCGCATCAGAAAGCCTTACATAAAGATACTCAAACGACAATTGAAAAGATACACAATTGGAATAGTAAATATACGCAAACAATGTAAAGATACTCAGTTTGAAAGAAACACACTCCCACACTTGCAAAACTCTGAAATTCAATAGAAACTCGCATCAGAAAGCCTTACATAAAGATACTCAAACGACAATTGAAAAGATACACAATTGGAATAGTAAATATACGCAAACAATGTAAAGATACTCAGTTTGAAAGAAACACACTCCCACACTTGCAAAACTCTGAAATTCAATAGAAACTCGCATCAGAAAGCCTTACATAAAGATACTCAAACGACAATTGAAAAGATACACAATTGGAATAGTAAATATACGCAAACGATGTAAAGATACTCAGTTTGAAAGAAACACACTCCCACACTTGCAAAACTCTCAAATTCTATAGAAACTCGCATCAGAAAGCCGTTCAGAAAGATACTGAAACGAGAATTGAAAAGATACACAATTGGAATAGTAAAGATACGCAAACGATGTAAAGATACTCAGTTTGAAAGAAACACACTCCCACACTTGCAAAACTCTCAAATTCAATAGAAACTCGCATCAGAAAGCCTTACATAAAGATACTCAAACGAGAATTGAAAAGATACACAATTGGAATAGTAAATATACGCAAACGATGTAAAGATACTCAGTTTGAAAGAAACACACTCCCACACTTGCAAAACTCTCAAATTCTATAGAAACTCGCATCAGAAAGCCGTTCAGAAAGATACTGAAACGAGAATTGAAAAGATACACAATTGGAATAGTAAAGATACGCAAACGATGTAAAGATACTCAGTTTGAAAGAAACACACTCCCACACTTGCAAAACTCTCAAATTCAATAGAAACTCGCATCAGAAAGCCTTACATAAAGATACTCAAACGAGAATTGAAAAGATACACAATTGGAATAGTAAAGATACGCAAACGATGTAAAGATACTCAGTTTGAAAGAAACACACTCCCACACTTGGAAAACTCTCAAATTCAATAGAAACTCGAATCAGAAAGCCGTTCAGAAAGATACTCAAACGAAAATTGAAAATATACACAATTGGAATAGTAAAGATACGCAAACGATGTAAAGATACTCAGTTTGAAAAAAACACACTCCCACACTTGCAAAACTCACAAATTCAATAGAAACTCGCATCAGAAAGCCTTACATAAAGATACTCAAACGACAATTGAAAAGATACACAATTGGAATAGTAAATATACGAAACGATGTAGAGATACTCAGTTTGAAAGAAACACACTCCCACACTTGCAAAACTCTCAAATTCAATAGAAACTCGCATCAGAAAGCCTTACATAAAGATACTCAAACGACAATTGAAAAGATACACAATTGGAATAGTAAATATACGCAAACAATGTAAAGATACTCAGTTTGAAAGAAACACACTCCCACACTTGCAAAACTCTCAAATTCAATAGAAACTCGCATCAGAAAGCCTTACATAAAGATACTCAAACGACAATTGAAAAGATACACAATTGGAATAGTAAAGAAACGCAAACGATGTAAAGATACTCAGTTTGAAAGAAACACACTCCCACACTTGCAAAACTCTCAAATTCAATAGAAACTCGCATCAGAAAGCCTTAAAGAAAGATACTCAAACGAGAATTGAAAAGATACACAATTGGAATAGTAAAGATACGCAAACGATGTAAACATACTCAATTTGAAAGAAACACACTGCCACACTTGCAAAACTCTCAAATTCAATAGAAACTCGCATCAGAAAGCCTTACAGAAAGATACTCAAACGAGAATTGAAAAGATACACAATTGGAATAGTAAATATACGCAAACGATGTAAAGATACTCAGTTTGAAAGAAACACACTCCCACACTTTCAAAACTCTCAAATTCAATAGTAACTCGCATCAGAAAGCCTTACAGAAAGATACTCAAACGAGAATTGAAAAGATACACAATTGGAATAGTAAAGATACGCAAACGATGTAAACATACTCAATTTGAAAGAAACACACTGCCACACTTGCAAAACTCTAAAATTCAATAGAAACTCGCATCAGAAAGCCTTACAGAAAGATACTCAAACGAGAATTGAAAAGATACACAATTGGAATAGTAAAGATACTCAGTTTGAAAGAAACACACTGCCACACTTGCAAAACTCTCAAATTCAATAGTAACTCGCATCATAAAGCCTTACAGAAAGATACTCAAACGAGAATTGAAAAGATACACAATTGGAATAGTAAAGATACGCAAACGATGTAAACATACTCAATTTGAAAGAAACACACTGCCACACTTGCAAATCTCTCAAATTCAATAGAAACTCGCATAAGAAAGCCTTACAGAAAGATACTCAAACGAGAATTGAAAAGATACAAAATTGGAATAGTAAAGATACTCAAACGATGTAAAGATACTTAGTTTGAAAGAAACACACTCCCACACTGCAAAACTCTCAAATTCAATAGAAACTCGCATCAGAAAGCCTTACAGAAAGATACTCAAACGAGAATTGAAAAGATACACAATTGGAATAGTAAAGAAACGCAAACGATGTAAAGATACTCAGTTTGAAAGAAACACATTCCCACACTTGCAAAACTCTCAAATTCAATAGAAACTCGCATCAGAAAGCCTTACATAAAGATACTCAAACGAGAATTGAAAAGATACACAATTGGAATAGTAAAGATACGCAAACGATGTAAACATACTCAATTTGAAAGAAACACACTTCCACACTTGCCAAACTCTCAAATTCAATAGAAACTCGAATCAGAAAGCCGTTCAGAAAGATACTCAAACGAGAATTGAAAATATACACAATTGGAATAATAAAGATACGCAAACGATGTAAAGATACTCAGTTTGAAAGAAACACACTCCCACACTGCAAAACTCTCAAATTCAATAGAAACTCGCACCAGAAAGCCTTAAATAAAGATACTCAAATGACAATTGAAAAGATACACAGTTGGAATAGTAAATATACGCAAACGATGTAAAGATACTCAGTTTGAAAGAAACACACTCCCACACTTGCAAAACTCTCAAATTCAATAGAAACTCGCATTAGAAAGCCTTACATAAAGATACTCAAACGACAATTGAAAAGATACACAATTGGAATAGTAAATATACGAAACGATGTAGAGATACTCAGTTTGAAAGAAACACACTCCCACACTTGCAAAACTCTCAAATTCAATAGAAACTCGCATCAGAAAGCCTTACATAAAGATACTCAAACGACAATTGAAAAGATACACAATTGGAATAGTAAATATACGCAAACAATGTAAAGATACTCAGTTTGAAAGAAACACACTCCCACACTTGCAAAACTCTGAAATTCAATAGAAACTCGCATCAGAAAGCCTTACATAAAGATACTCAAACGACAATTGAAAAGATACACAATTGGAATAGTAAATATACGCAAACGATGTAAAGATACTCAGTTTGAAAGAAACACACTCCCACACTTGCAAAACTCTCAAATTCAATAGAAACTCGCATCAGAAAGCCTTAAAGAAAGATACTCAAACGAGAATTGAAAAGATACACAATTGGAATAGTAAAGATACGCAAACGATGTAAACATACTCAATTTGAAAGAAACACACTGCCACACTTGCAAAACTCTCAAATTCAATAGAAACTCGCATCAGAAAGCCTTTCAGAAAGATACTCAAACGAGAATTGAAAAGATACACAATTGGAATAGTAAAGATACGCAAACGATGTAAAGATACTCAGTTTGAAAAAAACACACTCCCACACTTTCAAAACTCTCAAATTCAATAGTAACTCGCATCAGAAAGCCTTACAGAAAGATACTCAAACGAGAATTGAAAAGATACACAATTGGAATAGTAAAGATACGCAAACGATGTAAAGATACTCAGTTTGAAAGAAACACACTCCCACACTTGCCAAACTCTCAAATTCAATAGAAACTCGAATCAGAAAGATACTCAAACGAGAATTGAAAATATACACAATTGGAATAGTAAATATACGCAAACGATGTAAAGATACTCAGTTTGAAAGAAACACACTCCCACACTTGCAAAACTCTCAAATTCTATAGAAACTCGCATCAGAAAGCCGTTCAGAAAGATACTGAAACGAGAATTGAAAAGATACACAATTGGAATAGTAAAGATACGCAAACGATGTAAAGATACTCAGTTTGAAAGAAACACACTCCCACACTTGCAAAACTCTCAAATTCAATAGAAACTCGCATCAGAAAGCCTTACATAAAGATACTCAAACGAGAATTGAAAAGATACACAATTGGAATAGTAAAGATACGCAAACGATGTAAAGATACTCAGTTTGAAAGAAACACACTCCCACACTTGGAAAACTCTCAAATTCAATAGAAACTCGAATCAGAAAGCCGTTCAGAAAGATACTCAAACGAAAATTGAAAATATACACAATTGGAATAGTAAAGATACGCAAACGATGTAAAGATACTCAGTTTGAAAAAAACACACTCCCACACTTGCAAAACTCTCAAATTCAATAGAAACTCGCATCAGAAAGCCTTACATAAAGATACTCAAACGACAATTGAAAAGATACACAATTGGAATAGTAAATATACGAAACGATGTAGAGATACTCAGTTTGAAAGAAACACACTCCCACACTTGCAAAACTCTCAAATTCAATAGAAACTCGCATCAGAAAGCCTTACATAAAGATACTCAAACGACAATTGAAAAGATACACAATTGGAATAGTAAATATACGCAAACAATGTAAAGATACTCAGTTTGAAAGAAACACACTCCCACACTTGCAAAACTCTGAAATTCAATAGAAACTCGCATCAGAAAGCCTTACATAAAGATACTCAAACGACAATTGAAAAGATACACAATTGGAATAGTAAATATACGCAAACGATGTAAAGATACTCAGTTTGAAAGAAACACACTCCCACACTTGCAAAACTCTCAAATTCAATAGAAACTCGCATCAGAAAGCCTTAAAGAAAGATACTCAAACGAGAATTGAAAAGATACACAATTGGAATAGTAAAGATACGCAAACGATGTAAACATACTCAATTTGAAAGAAACACACTGCCACACTTGCAAAACTCTCAAATTCAATAGAAACTCGCATCAGAAAGCCTTACAGAAAGATACTCAAACGAGAATTGAAAAGATACACAATTGGAATAGTAAAGATACGCAAACGATGTAAAGATACTCAGTTTGAAAGAAACACACTCCCACACTTTCAAAACTCTCAAATTCAATAGTAACTCGCATCAGAAAGCCTTACAGAAAGATACTCAAACGAGAATTGAAAAGATACACAATTGGAATAGTAAAGATACGCAAACGATGTAAACATACTCAATTTGAAAGAAACACACTGCCACACTTGCAAAACTCTAAAATTCAATAGAAACTCGCATCAGAAAGCCTTACAGAAAGATACTCAAACGAGAATTGAAAAGATACACAATTGGAATAGTAAAGATACTCAGTTTGAAAGAAACACACTGCCACACTTGCAAAACTCTCAAATTCAAAAGTAACTCGCATCATAAAGCCTTACAGAAAGATACTCAAACGAGAATTGAAAAGATACACAATTGGAATAGTAAAGATACGCAAACGATGTAAACATACTCAATTTGAAAGAAACACACTGCCACACTTGCAAATCTCTCAAATTCAATAGAAACTCGCATAAGAAAGCCTTACAGAAAGATACTCAAACGAGAATTGAAAAGATACAAAATTGGAATAGTAAAGATACTCAAACGATGTAAAGATACTTAGTTTGAAAGAAACACACTCCCACACTGCAAAACTCTCAAATTCAATAGAAACTCGCATCAGAAAGCCTTACAGAAAGATACTCAAACGAGAATTGAAAAGATACACAATTGGAATAGTAAAGAAACGCAAACGATGTAAAGATACTCAGTTTGAAAGAAACACACTCCCACACTTGCAAAACTCTCAAATTCAATAGAAACTCGCATCAGAAAGCCTTACATAAAGATACTCAAACGAGAATTGAAAAGATACACAATTGGAATAGTAAAGATACGCAAACGATGTAAACATACTCAATTTGAAAGAAACACACTTCCACACTTGCCAAACTCTCAAATTCAATAGAAACTCGAATCAGAAAGCCGTTCAGAAAGATACTCAAACGAGAATTGAAAATATACACAATTGGAATAATAAAGATACGCAAACGATGTAAAGATACTCAGTTTGAAAGAAACACACTCCCACACTGCAAAACTCTCAAATTCAATAGAAACTCGCACCAGAAAGCCTTAAATAAAGATACTCAAATGACAATTGAAAAGATACACAGTTGGAATAGTAAATATACGCAAACGATGTAAAGATACTCAGTTTGAAAGAAACACACTCCCACACTTGCAAAACTCTCAAATTCAATAGAAACTCGCATTAGAAAGCCTTACATAAAGATACTCAAACGACAATTGAAAAGATACACAATTGGAATAGTAAATATACGAAACGATGTAGAGATACTCAGTTTGAAAGAAACACACTCCCACACTTGCAAAACTCTCAAATTCAATAGAAACTCGCATCAGAAAGCCTTACATAAAGATACTCAAACGACAATTGAAAAGATACACAATTGGAATAGTAAATATACGCAAACAATGTAAAGATACTCAGTTTGAAAGAAACACACTCCCACACTTGCAAAACTCTGAAATTCAATAGAAACTCGCATCAGAAAGCCTTACATAAAGATACTCAAACGACAATTGAAAAGATACACAATTGGAATAGTAAATATACGCAAACGATGTAAAGATACTCAGTTTGAAAGAAACACACTCACACACTTGCAAAACTCTCAAATTCAATAGAAACTCGCATCAGAAAGCCTTAAAGAAAGATACTCAAACGAGAATTGAAAAGATACACAATTGGAATAGTAAAGATACGCAAACGATGTAAACATACTCAATTTGAAAGAAACACACTGCCACACTTGCAAAACTCTCAAATTCAATAGAAACTCGCATCAGAAAGCCTTAAAGAAAGATACTCAAACGAGAATTGAAAAGATACACAATTGGAATAGTAAAGATACGCAAACGATGTAAACATACTCAATTTGAAAGAAACACACTGCCACACTTGCAAAACTCTCAAATTCAATAGAAACTCGCATCAGAAAGCCTTAAAGAAAGATACTCAAACGAGAATTGAAAAGATACACAATTGGAATAGTAAAGAAACGCAAACGATGTAAAGATACTCAGTTTGAAAGAAACACATTCCCACACTTGCAAAACTCTCAAATTCAATAGAAACTCGCATCAGAAAGCCTTACATAAAGATACTCAAACGAGAATTGAAAAGATACACAATTGGAATAGTAAAGATACGCAAACGATGTAAAGATACTCAGTTTGAAAGAAACACACTCCCACACTTGCCAAACTCTCAAATTCAATAGAAACTCGAATCAGAAAGCCGTTCAGAAAGATACTCAAACGAGAATTGAAAATATACACAATTGGAATAGTAAAGATACGCAAACGATGTAAAGATACTCAGTTTGAAAGAAACACACTCCCACACTTGCAAAACTCTCAAATTCTATAGAAACTCGCATCAGAAAGCCGTTCAGAAAGATACTGAAACGAGAATTGAAAAGATACACAATTGGAATAGTAAAGATACGCAAACGATGTAAAGATACTCAGTTTGAAAGAAACACACTCCCACACTTGCAAAACTCTCAAATTCAATAGAAACTCGCATCAGAAAGCCTTACATAAAGATACTCAAACGAGAATTGAAAAGATACACAATTGGAATAGTAAAGATACGCAAACGATGTAAAGATACTCAGTTTGAAAGAAACACACTCCCACACTTGGAAAACTCTCAAATTCAATAGAAACTCGAATCAGAAAGCCGTTCAGAAAGATACTCAAACGAAAATTGAAAATATACACAATTGGAATAGTAAAGATACGCAAACGATGTAAAGATACTCAGTTTGAAAAAAACACACTCCCACACTTGCAAAACTCACAAATTCAATAGAAACTCGCATCAGAAAGCCTTACATAAAGATACTCAAACGACAATTGAAAAGATACACAATTGGAATAGTAAAGATACGCAAACGATGTAAAGATACTCAGTTTGAAAGAAACACACTCCCACACTTGCAAATCTCTCAAATTCAATAGAAACTCGCATCAGAAAGCCATTCAGAAAGATACTCAAACGAGAATTGAAAAGATACACAATTGGAATAGTAAAGAAACGCAAACGATGTAAACATACTCAGTTTGAAAGAAACACACTCCCACACTGCAAAACTCTCAAATTCAATAGAAACTCGCATCAGAAAGCCTTACAGAAAGATACTCAAACGAGAATTGAAAAGATACACAATTGGAATAGTAAAGATACGCAAACGAAGTAAACATACTCAATTTGAAAGAAACACACTGCCACACTTGCAAAACTCTCAAATTCAATAGAAACTCGCATCAGAAAGCCGTTCAGAAAGATACTCAAACGAGAATTGAAAAGATACACAATTGGAATAGTAAAGATACGCAAACGATGTAAACATACTCAATTTGAAAGAAACACACTGCCACACTTGCAAAACTCTCAAATTCAATCGAAACTCGCATCAGAAAGCCGTTCAGAAAGATACTCAAAAGAGAATTGAAAAGATACACAATTGGAATAGTAACGATACGCAAACGATGTAAAGATACTCAGTTTGAAAGAAACACACTCCCACACTTGCAAAACTCTGAAATTCAATAGAAACTCGCATCAGAAAGCCTTATATAAAGATACTCAAACGACAATTGAAAAGATACACAATTGGAATAGTAAAGATACGAAACGATGTAGAGATACTCAGTTTGAAAGAAACACACTCCCACACTTGCAAAACTCTGAAATTCAATAGAAACTCGCATCAGAAAGCCTTAAATAAAGATACTCAAACGACAATTGAAAAGATACACAATTGGAATAGTAAATATACGCAACCGATGTAGAGATACTCAGTTTGAAAGAAACACACTCCCACACTTGCAAAACTCTCAAATTCAATAGAAACTCGCATCAGAAAGCCTTACATAAAGATACTCAGACGACAATTGAAAAGATACACAATTGGAATAGTAAATATACGAAACGATGTAGAGATACTCAGTTTGAAAGAAACACACTCCCACACTTGCAAAACTCTCAAATTCAATAGAAACTCGCATCAGAAAAGCCTTACATAAAGATACTCAAACGACAATTGAAAAGATACACAATTGGAATAGTAAATATACGCAAACAATGTAAAGATACTCAGTTTGAAAGAAACACACTCCCACACTTGCAAAACTCTCAAATTCAATAGAAACTCGCATCAGAAAGCCTTACATAAAGATACTCAAACGAGAATTGAAAAGATACACAATTGGAATAGAAAAGATACGCAAACGATGTAAAGATATTCAGTTTGAAAGAAACACACTGCCACACTTGCAAAACTCTCAAATTCAATAGTAACTCGCATCATAAAGCCTTACAGAAAGATACTCAAACGAGAATTGAAAAGATACACAATTGGAATAGTAAAGATACGCAAACGATGTAAAGATACTCAGTTTGAAAGAAACACACTCCCACACTTGCAAAACTCTCAAATCCAATAGAAACTCGCATCAGAAAGCCGTTCAGAAAGATACTCAAACGAGAATTGAAAAGATACACAATTGGAATAGTAAAGATACGCAAACGATGTAAAGATACTCAGTTTGAAAGAAACACACTCCCACACTTGCAAAACTCTCAAATCCAATAGAAACTCGCATCAGAAAGCCCTACAGAAAGATACTCAAACGAGAATTGAAAAGATACACAATTGGAATAGTAAATATACGCAACCGATGTAGAGATACTCAGTTTGAAAGAAACACACTCCCACACTTGCAAAACTCTCCAATTCAAGAGAAACTCGCATCAGAAAGCCTTACAGAAAGATACTCAAACGAGAATTGAAAAGATACACAATTGGAATAGTAAAGATACGCAAATGATGTAAACATACTCAATTTGAAAGAAACACACTGCCACACTTGCAAAACTCTCAAATTCAATAGAAACTCGCATCAGAAAGCCGTTCAGAAAGATACTCAAACGAGAATTGAAAAGATACACAATTGGAATAGTAAAGATACGCAAACGATGTAAACATACTCAATTTGAAAGAAACACACTGCCACACTTGCAAAACTCTCAAATTCAATCGAAACTCGCATCAGAAAGCCGTTCAGAAGGATACTCAAAAGAGAATTGAAAAGATACACAATTGGAATAGTAAAGATACGCAAACGATGTAAAGATACTCAGTTTGAAAGAAACACACTCCCACACTTGCAAAACTCTGAAATTCAATAGAAACTCGCATCAGAAAGCCTTATATAAAGATACTCAAACGACAATTGAAAAGATACACAATTGGAATAGTAAAGATACGAAACGATGTAGAGATACTCAGTTTGAAAGAAACACACTCCCACACTTGCAAAACTCTGAAATTCAATAGAAACTCGCATCAGAAAGCCTTAAATAAAGATACTCAAACGACAATTGAAAAGATACACAATTGGAATAGTAAATATACGCAACCGATGTAGAGATACTCAGTTTGAAAGAAACACACTCCCACACTTGCAAAACTCTCAAATTCAATAGAAACTCGCATCAGAAAGCCTTACATAAAGATACTCAGACGACAATTGAAAAGATACACAATTGGAATAGTAAATATACGAAACGATGTAGAGATACTCAGTTTGAAAGAAACACACTCCCACACTTGCAAAACTCTCAAATTCAATAGAAACTCGCATCAGAAAAGCCTTACATAAAGATACTCAAACGACAATTGAAAAGATACACAATTGGAATAGTAAATATACGCAAACAATGTAAAGATACTCAGTTTGAAAGAAACACACTCCCACACTTGCAAAACTCTCAAATTCAATAGAAACTCGCATCAGAAAGCCTTACATAAAGATACTCAAACGAGAATTGAAAAGATACACAATTGGAATAGAAAAGATACGCAAACGATGTAAAGATATTCAGTTTGAAAGAAACACACTGCCACACTTGCAAAACTCTCAAATTCAATAGTAACTCGCATCATAAAGCCTTACAGAAAGATACTCAAACGAGAATTGAAAAGATACACAATTGGAATAGTAAAGATACGCAAACGATGTAAAGATACTCAGTTTGAAAGAAACACACTCCCACACTTGCAAAACTCTCAAATCCAATAGAAACTCGCATCAGAAAGCCGTTCAGAAAGATACTCAAACGAGAATTGAAAAGATACACAATTGGAATAGTAAAGATACGCAAACGATGTAAAGATACTCAGTTTGAAAGAAACACACTCCCACACTTGCAAAACTCTCAAATCCAATAGAAACTCGCATCAGAAAGCCCTACAGAAAGATACTCAAACGAGAATTGAAAAGATACACAATTGGAATAGTAAATATACGCAACCGATGTAGAGATACTCAGTTTGAAAGAAACACACTCCCACACTTGCAAAACTCTCCAATTCAATAGAAACTCGAATCTGAAAGCCGTTCAGAAAGATACTCAAACGAGAATTGAAAACATACACAATTGGAATAGTAAAGATACGCAAACGATGTAAAGATACTTAGTTTGAAAGAAACACACTGCCACACTTGCAAAACTCTCAAATTCAATAGTAACTCGCATCATAAAGCCTTACAGAAAGATACTCAAACGAGAATTGAAAAGATACACAATTGGAATAGTAAAGATACGCAAACGATGTAAAGATACTCAGTTTGAAAGAAACACACTCCCACACTTGCAAACCTCTCAAATTCAATAGAAACTCGCATCATAAAGCCTTACATAAAGATACTCAAACGAGAATTGAAAAGATACACAATTGGAATAGTAAAGATACGCAAACGATGTAAAGATACTCAGTTTGAAAGAAACACACTCCCACACTTGCAAAACTCTCAAATTCAATAGAAACTCGCATCAGAAAGCCTTACATAAAGATACTCAAACGAGAATTGAAAAGATACACAATTGGAATAGTAAAGATACGCAAACGATGTAAAGATACTCAGTTTGAAAGAAACACACTCCCACACTTGGAAAACTCTCAAATTCAATAGAAACTCGAATCAGAAAGCCGTTCAGAAAGATACTCAAACGAAAATTGAAAATATACACAATTGGAATAGTAAAGATACGCAAACGATGTAAAGATACTCAGTTTGAAAAAAACACACTCCCACACTTGCAAAACTCTCAAATCCAATAGAAACTCGCATCAGAAAGCCGTTCAGAAAGATACTCAAACGAGAATTGAAAAGATACACAATTGGAATAGTAAAGATACGCAAACGATGTAAACATACTCAATTTGAAAGAAACACACTGCCACACTTGCAAAACTCTCAAATTCAATCGAAACTCGCATCAGAAAGCCGTTCAGAAAGATACTCAAACGAGAATTGAAAAGATACACAATTGGAATAGTAAAGATACGCAAACGATGTAAAGATACTCAGTTTGAAAAAAACACACTCCCACACTTGCAAAACTCTCAAATTCAATAGAAACTCGCATCAGAAAGCCTTACATAAAGATACTCAAACGACAATTGAAAAGATACACAATTGGAATAGTAAAGATACGCAAACGATGTAAAGATACTCAGTTTGAAAAAAACACACTCCCACACTTGCAAAACTCTCAAATTCAATAGAAACTCGCATCAGAAAGCCTTACATAAAGATACTCAAACGACAATTGAAAAGATACACAATTGGAATAGTAAATATACGCAAAAGATGTAAAGATACTCAGTTTGAAAGAAACACACTCCCACACTTGCAAAACTCTCCAATTCAATAGAAACTCGCATCAGAAAGCCTTACAGAAAGATACTCAAACGAGAATTGAAAAGATACACAATTGGAATAGTAAAGATACGCAAATGATGTAAACATACTCAATTTGAAAGAAACACACTCCCAGACTTGCAAAACTCTCAAATTCAATAGAAACTCGCATCAGAAAGCCTTACATAAAGATACTCAAACGAGAATTGAAAAGATACACAATTGGAATAGTAAAGATACGCAAACGATGTAAAGATACTCAGTTTGAAAGAAACACACTCCCACACTTGCAAAACTCTCAAATCCAATAGAAACTCGCATCAGAAAGCCGTTCAGAAAGATACTCAAACGAGAATTGAAAAGATACACAATTGGAATAGTAAAGATACGCAAACGATGTAAACATACTCAATTTGAAAGAAACACACTCCCACACTTGCAAAACTCTCAAATTCAATCGAAACTCGCATCAGAAAGCCGTTCAGAAAGATACTCAAAAGAGAATTGAAAAGATACACAATTGGAATAGTAAAGATACGCAAACGATGTAAAGATACTCAGTTTGAAAGAAACACACTCCCACACTTGCAAAACTCTGAAATTCAATAGAAACTCGCATCAGAAAGCCGTTCAGAAAGATACTCAAACGAGAATTGAAAAGATACACAATTGGAATAGTAAAGATACGCAAACGATGTAAACATACTCAATTTGAAAGAAACACACTCCCACACTTGCAAAACTCTCCAATTCAATAGAAACTCGCATCAGAAAGCCTTACAGAAAGATACTCAAACGAGAATTGAAAAGATACACAATTGGAATAGTAAAGATACGCAAACGATGTAAACATACTCAATTTGAAAGAAACACACTCCCACACTTGCAAAACTCTCAAATTCAATAGAAACTCGCATCAGAAAGCCTTACATAAAGATACTCAAACGAGAATTGAAAAGATACACAATTGGAATAGTAAAGATACGCAAACGATGTAAACATACTCAATTTGAAAGTAACACACTGCCACACTTGCAAAACTCTCAAATTCAATAGAAACTCGCATCAGAAAGCCTTACATAAAGATACTCAAACGAGAATTGAAAAGATACACAATTGGAATAGTAGAGATACGCAAACGAAGTAAAGATACTCAGTTTGAAAGAAACACACTCCCACACTTCCAAAACTCTCAAATTCAATAGAAACTCGCATCAGAAAGCCTTACATAAAGATACTCAAACGACAATTGAAAAGATATACAATTGGAATAGTAAATATACGCAAACGATGTAAAGATACTCAGTTTGAAAGAAACACACTCCCACACTTGCAAAACTCTCAAATTCAATAGAAACTCGCATCAGAAAGCCTTACATAAAGATACTCAAACGAGAATTGAAAAGATACACAATTGGAATAGTAAAGATACGCAAACGATGTAAACATACTCAATTTGAAAGAAACACACTCCCACACTTGGAAAACTCTCAAATTCAATAGAAACTCGAATCAGAAAGCCGTTCAGAAAGATACTCAAACGAGAATTGAAAATATACACAATTGTAATAGTAAAGATACGCAAACGATGTAAAGATACTCAGTTTGAAAAAAACACACTCCCACACTTGCAAAACTCTGAAATTCAATAGAAACTCGCATCAGAAAGCCTTACATAAAGATACTCAAACGAGAATTGAAAAGATACACAATTGGAATAGTAAAGATACGCAAACGATGTAAAGATACTCAGTTTGAAAGAAACACACTCCCACACTTGCAAAACTCTCAAATCCAATAGAAACTCGCATCAGAAAGCCGTTCAGAAAGATACTCAAACGAGAATTGAAAAGATACACAATTGGAATAGTAAAGATACGCAAACGATGTAAACATACTCAATTTGAAAGAAACACACTGCCACACTTGCAAAACTCTCAAATTCAATCGAAACTCGCATCAGAAAGCCGTTCAGAAAGATACTCAAAAGAGAATTGAAAAGATACACAATTGGAATAGTAAAGATACGCAAACGATGTAAAGATACTCAGTTTGAAAGAAACACACTCCCACACTTGCAAAACTCTGAAATTCAATAGAAACTCGCATCAGAAAGCCTTATATAAAGATACTCAAACGACAATTGAAAAGATACACAATTGGAATAGTAAAGATACGAAACGATGTAGAGATACTCAGTTTGAAAGAAACACACTCCCACACTTGCAAAACTCTGAAATTCAATAGAAACTCGCATCAGAAAGCCTTAAATAAAGATACTCAAACGACAATTGAAAAGATACACAATTGGAATAGTAAATATACGCAACCGATGTAGAGATACTCAGTTTGAAAGAAACACACTCCCACACTTGCAAAACTCTCAAATTCAATAGAAACTCGCATCAGAAAGCCTTACATAAAGATACTCAAACGACAATTGAAAAGATACACAATTGGAATAGTAAATATACGAAACGATGTAGAGATACTCAGTTTGAAAGAAACACACTCCCACACTTGCAAAACTCTCAAATTCAATAGAAACTCGCATCAGAAAGCCTTACATAAAGATACTCAAACGAGAATTGAAAAGATACACAATTGGAATAGTAAATATACACAAACGATGTAAAGATACTCA
The DNA here is from genome assembly GCF_933775445.1 of Argentina anserina. Taxonomy (NCBI): domain Eukaryota; kingdom Viridiplantae; phylum Streptophyta; class Magnoliopsida; order Rosales; family Rosaceae; genus Argentina; species Argentina anserina. The sequence continues at coordinate 170,965 of NW_026089448.1, forward strand.
GTTTGAAAGAAACACACTCCCACACTTGCAAAACTCTCAAATTCAATAGAAACTCGCATCAGAAAGCCTTACATAAAGATACTCAAACGAGAATTGAAAAGATACACAATTGGAATAGTAAAGATACGCAAACGATGTAAACATACTCAATTTGAAAGAAACACACTCCCACACTTGCAAAACTCTCAAATTCAATAGAAACTCGCATCAGAAAGCCGTTCAGAAAGATACTCAAACGAGAATTGAAAAGATACACAATTGGAATAGTAAAGATACGCAAACGATGTAAAGATACTCAGTTTGAAAGAAACACACTCCCACACTTGCAAAACTCTCAAATTCAATAGAAACTCGCATCAGAAAGCCTTACATAAAGATACTCAAACGACAATTGAAAAGATACACAATTGGAATAGTAAAGATACGCAAACGATGTAAACATACTCAATTTGAAAGAAACACACTCCCACACTTGGAAAACTCTCAAATTCAATAGAAACTCGAATCAGAAAGCCGTTCAGAAAGATACTCAAACGAGAATTGAAAATATACACAATTGTAATAGTAAAGATACGCAAACGATGTAAAGATACTCAGTTTGAAAAAAACACACTCCCACACTTGCAAAACTCTGAAATTCAATAGAAACTCGCATCAGAAAGCCTTACATAAAGATACTCAAACGAGAATTGAAAAGATACACAATTGGAATAGTAAAGATACGCAAACGATGTAAAGATACTCAGTTTGAAAGAAACACACTCCCACACTTGCAAAACTCTCAAATCCAATAGAAACTCGCATCAGAAAGCCGTTCAGAAAGATACTCAAACGAGAATTGAAAAGATACACAATTGGAATAGTAAAGATACGCAAACGATGTAAACATACTCAATTTGAAAGAAACACACTGCCACACTTGCAAAACTCTCAAATTCAATAGAAACTCGCATCAGAAAGCCTTACATAAAGATACTCAAACGACAATTGAAAAGATACACAATTGGAATAGTAAATATACGAAACGATGTAGAGATACTCAGTTTGAAAGAAACACACTCCCACACTTGCAAAACTCTCAAATTCAATAGAAACTCGCATCAGAAAGCCTTACATAAAGATACTCAAACGAGAATTGAAAAGATACACAATTGGAATAGTAAATATACACAAACGATGTAAAGATACTCAGTTTGAAAGAAACACACTCCCACACTTGCAAAACTCTCAAATTCAATAGAAACTCGCATCAGAAAGCCTTACATAAAGATACTCAAACGAGAATTGAAAAGATACACAATTGGAATAGTAAAGATACGCAAACGATGTAAACATACTCAATTTGAAAGAAACACACTCCCACACTTGCAAAACTCTCAAATTCAATAGAAACTCGCATCAGAAAGCCGTTCAGAAAGATACTCAAACGAGAATTGAAAAGATACACAATTGGAATAGTAAAGATACGCAAACGATGTAAAGATACTCAGTTTGAAAGAAACACACTCCCACACTTGCAAAACTCTCAAATTCAATAGAAACTCGCATCAGAAAGCCTTACATAAAGATACTCAAACGAGAATTGAAAAGATACACAATTGGAATAGTAAAGATACGCAAACGATGTAAACATACTCAATTTGAAAGAAACACACTCCCACACTTGGAAAACTCTCAAATTCAATAGAAACTCGAATCAGAAAGCCGTTCAGAAAGATACTCAAACGAGAATTGAAAATATACACAATTGTAATAGTAAAGATACGCAAACGATGTAAAGATACTCAGTTTGAAAAAAACACACTCCCACACTTGCAAAACTCTGAAATTCAATAGAAACTCGCATCAGAAAGCCTTACATAAAGATACTCAAACGAGAATTGAAAAGATACACAATTGGAATAGTAAAGATACGCAAACGATGTAAAGATACTCAGTTTGAAAGAAACACACTCCCACACTTGCAAAACTCTCAAATCCAATAGAAACTCGCATCAGAAAGCCGTTCAGAAAGATACTCAAACGAGAATTGAAAAGATACACAATTGGAATAGTAAAGATACGCAAACGATGTAAACATACTCAATTTGAAAGAAACACACTGCCACACTTGCAAAACTCTCAAATTCAATCGAAACTCGCATCAGAAAGCCGTTCAGAAAGATACTCAAAAGAGAATTGAAAAGATACACAATTGGAATAGTAAAGATACGCAAACGATGTAAAGATACTCAGTTTGAAAGAAACACACTCCCACACTTGCAAAACTCTGAAATTCAATAGAAACTCGCATCAGAAAGCCGTTCAGAAAGATACTCAAACGAGAATTGAAAAGATACACAATTGGAATAGTAAAGATACGCAAACGATGTAAACATACTCAATTTGAAAGAAACACACTCCCACACTTGCAAAACTCTCCAATTCAATAGAAACTCGCATCAGAAAGCCTTACAGAAAGATACTCAAACGAGAATTGAAAAGATACACAATTGGAATAGTAAAGATACGCAAACGATGTAAACATACTCAATTTGAAAGAAACACACTCCCACACTTGCAAAACTCTCAAATTCAATAGAAACTCGCATCAGAAAGCCGTTCAGAAAGATACTCAAACGAGAATTGAAAAGATACACAATTGGAATAGTAAAGATACGCAAACGATGTAAAGATACTCAGTTTGAAAGAAACACACTCCCACACTTGCAAAACTCTCAAATTCAATAGAAACTCGCATCAGAAAGCCTTACATAAAGATACTCAAACGAGAATTGAAAAGATACACAATTGGAATAGTAAAGATACGCAAACGATGTAAACATACTCAATTTGAAAGAAACACACTCCCACACTTGGAAAACTCTCAAATTCAATAGAAACTCGAATCAGAAAGCCGTTCAGAAAGATACTCAAACGAGAATTGAAAATATACACAATTGGAATAGTAAAGATACGCAAACGATGTAAAGATACTCAGTTTGAAAAAAACACACTCCCACACTTGCAAAACTCTGACATTCAATAGAAACTCGCATCAGAAAGCCTTACATAAAGATACTCAAACGAGAATTGAAAAGATACACAATTGGAATAGTAAAAATACGCAAACGATGTAAAGATACTCAGTTTGAAAGAAACACACTCCCACACTTGCAAAACTCTCAAATCCAATAGAAACTCGCATCAGAAAGCCGTTCAGAAAGATACTCAAACGAGAATTGAAAAGATACACAATTGGAATAGTAAAGATACGCAAACGATGTAAACATACTCAATTTGAAAGAAACACACTGCCACACTTGCAAAACTCTCAAATTCAATCGAAACTCGCATCAGAAAGCCGTTCAGAAAGATACTCAAAAGAGAATTGAAAAGATACACAATTGGAATAGTAAAGATACGCAAACGATGTAAAGATACTCAGTTTGAAAGAAACACACTCCCACACTTGCAAAACTCTCAAATTCAATAGAAACTCGCATCAGAAAGCCTTACATAAAGATACTCAAACGACAATTGAAAAGATACACAATTGGAATAGTAAAGATACGCAAACGATGTAAAGATACTCAGTTTGAAAGAAACACACTCCCACACTTGCAAAACTCTCAAATCCAATAGAAACTCGAATCAGAAAGCCGTTCAGAAAGATACTCAAACGAGAATTGAAAAGATACACAATTTGAATAGTAAAGATACGCAAACGATGTAAAGATACTCAGTTTGAAAGAAACACACTCCCACACTTGCAAAACTCTCAAATCCAATAGAAACTCGAATCAGAAAGCCGTTCAGAAAGATACTCAAACGAGAATTGAAAAGATACACAATTTGAATAGTAAAGATACGCAAACGATGTAAAGATACTCAGTTTGAAAAAAACACACTCCCACACATGCAAAACTCTCAAATTCAATAGAAACTCGCATCAGAAAGCCTTACATAAAGATACTCAAACGAGAATTGAAAAGATACACAATTGGAATAGTAAAGATACGCAAACGATGTAAAGATACTCAGTTTGAAAAAAACACACTCCCACACTTGCAAAACTCTCAAATTCAATAGAAACTCGCATCAGAAAGCCTTACATAAAGATACTCAAACGACAATTGAAAAGATACACAATTGGAATAGTAAAGATACGCAAACGATGTAAAGATACTCAGTTTGAAAAAAACACACTCCCACACTTGCAAAACTCTCAAATTCAATAGAAACTCGCATCAGAAAGCCTTACATAAAGATACTCAAACGACAATTGAAAAGATACACAATTGGAATAGTAAATATACACAAACGATGTAAAGATACTCAGTTTGAAAGAAACACACTCCCACACTTGCAAAACTCTCCAATTCAATAGAAACTCGCATCAGAAAGCCTTACAGAAAGATACTCAAACGAGAATTGAAAAGATACACAATTGGAATAGTAAAGATACGCAAACGATGTAAACATACTCAATTTGATAGAAACACACTCCCAGACTTGCAAAACTCTCAAATTCAATAGAAACTCGCATCAGAAAGCCTTACATAAAGATACTCAAACGAGAATTGAAAAGATACACAATTGGAATAGTAAAGATACGCAAACGATGTAAAGATACTCAGTTTGAAAGAAACACACTCCCACACTTGCAAAACTCTCAAATCCAATAGAAACTCGCATCAGAAAGCCGTTCAGAAAGATACTCAAACGAGAATTGAAAAGATACACAATTGGAATAGTAAAGATACGCAAACGATGTAAACATACTCAATTTGAAAGAAACACACTGCCACACTTGCAAAACTCTCAAATTCAATCGAAACTCGCATCAGAAAGCCGTTCAGAAAGATACTCAAAAGAGAATTGAAAAGATACACAATTGGAATAGTAAAAATACGCAAACGATGTAAAGATACTCAGTTTGAAAGAAACACACTCCCACACTTGCAAAACTCTGAAATTCAATAGAAACTCGCATCAGAAAGCCGTTCAGAAAGATACTCAAACGAGAATTGAAAAGATACACAATTGGAATAGTAAAGATACGCAAACGATGTAAACATACTCAATTTGAAAGAAACACACTCCCACACTTGCAAAACTCTCCAATTCAATAGAAACTCGCATCAGAAAGCCTTACAGAAAGATACTCAAACGAGAATTGAAAAGATACACAATTGGAATAGTAAAGATACGCAAACGATGTAAACATACTCAATTTGAAAGAAACACACTCCCAGACTTGCAAAACTCTCAAATTCAATAGAAACTCGCATCAGAAAGCCTTACATAAAGATACTCAAACGAGAATTGAAAAGATACACAATTGGAATAGTAAAGATACGCAAACGATGTAAAGATACTCAGTTTGAAAGAAACACACTCCCACACTTGCAAAACTCTCAAATCCAATAGAAACTCGCATCAGAAAGCCGTTCAGAAAGATACTCAAACGAGAATTGAAAAGATACACAATTGGAATAGTAAAGATACGCAAACGATGTAAAGATACTCAGTTTGAAAGAAACACACTCCCACACTTGCAAAACTCTCAAATTCAATAGAAACTCGCATCAGAAAGCCTTACATAAAGATACTCAAACGAGAATTGAAAAGATACACAATTGGAATAGTAAAGATACGCAAACGATGTAAACATACTCAATTTGAAAGAAACACACTCCCACACTTGGAAAACTCTCAAATTCAATAGAAACTCGAATCAGAAAGCCGTTCAGAAAGATACTCAAACGAGAATTGAAAATATACACAATTGGAATAGTAAAGATACGCAAACGATGTAAAGATACTCAGTTTGAAAAAAACAAACTCCCACACTTGCAAAACTCTGAAATTCAATAGAAACTCGCATCAGAAAGCCTTACATAAAGATACTCAAACGAGAATTGAAAAGATACACAATTGGAATAGTAAAAATACGCAAACGATGTAAAGATACTCAGTTTGAAAGAAACACACTCCCACACTTGCAAAACTCTCAAATCCAATAGAAACTCGCATCAGAAAGCCGTTCAGAAAGATACTCAAACGAGAATTGAAAAGATACACAATTGGAATAGTAAAGATACGCAAACGATGTAAACATACTCAATTTGAAAGAAACACACTGCCACACTTGCAAAACTCTCAAATTCAATAGAAACTCGCATCAGAAAGCCGTTCAGAAAGATACTCAAAAGAGAATTGAAAAGATACACAATTGGAATAGTAAAGATACGCAAACGATGTAAAGATACTCAGTTTGAAAGAAACACACTCCCACACTTGCAAAACTCTGAAATTCAATAGAAACTCGCATCAGAAAGCCGTTCAGAAAGATACTCAAACGAGAATTGAAAAGATACACAATTGGAATAGTAAAGATACGCAAACGATGTAAACATACTCAATTTGAAAGAAACACACTCCCACACTTGCAAAACTCTCAAATTCAATAGAAACTCGCATCAGAAAGCCTTACAGAAAGATACTCAAACGAGAATTGAAAAGATACACAATTGGAATAGTAAAGATACGCAAACGATGTAAACATACTCAATTTGAAAGAAACACACTCCCAGACTTGCAAAACTCTCAAATTCAATAGAAACTCGCATCAGAAAGCCTTACATAAAGATACTCAAACGAGAATTGAAAAGATACACAATTGGAATAGTAAAGATACGCAAACGATGTAAAGATACTCAGTTTGAAAGAAACACACTCCCACACTTGCAAAACTCTCAAATCCAATAGAAACTCGCATCAGAAAGCCGTTCAGAAAGATACTCAAACGAGAATTGAAAAGATACACAATTGGAATAGTAAAGATACGCAAACGATGTAAAGATACTCAGTTTGAAAGAAACACACTCCCACACTTGCAAAACTCTCAAATTCAATAGAAACTCGCATCAGAAAGCCTTACATAAAGATACTCAAACGAGAATTGAAAAGATACACAATTGGAATAGTAAAGATACGCAAACGATGTAAACATACTCAATTTGAAAGAAACACACTCCCACACTTGGAAAACTCTCAAATTCAATAGAAACTCGCATCAGAAAGCCGTTCAGAAAGATACTCAAACGAGAATTGAAAATATACACAATTGGAATAGTAAAGATACGCAAACGATGTAAAGATACTCAGTTTGAAAAAAACACACTCCCACACTTGCAAAACTCTCAAATTCAATAGAAACTCGCATCAGAAAGCCTTACATAAAGATACTCAAACGACAATTGAAAAGATACACAATTGGAATAGTAAATATACGCAAACGATGTAAAGATACTCAGTTTGAAAGAAACACACTCCCACACTTGCAAAACTCTCCAATTCAATAGAAACTCGCATCAGAAAGCCTTACAGAAAGATACTCAAACGAGAATTGAAAAGATACACAATTGGAATAGTAAAGATACGCAAACGATGTAAACATACTCAATTTGAAAGAAACACACTCCCAGACTTGCAAAACTCTCAAATTCAATAGAAACTCGAATCAGAAAGCCTTACATAAAGATACTCAAACAAGAATTGAAAAGATACACAATTGGAATAGTAAAGATACGCAAACGATGTAAAGATACTCAGTTTGAAAGAAACACACTCCCACACTTGCAAAACTCTGACATTCAATAGAAACTCGCATCAGAAAGCCTTACATAAAGATACTCAAACGAGAATTGAAAAGATACACAATTGGAATAGTAAAGATACGCAAACGATGTAAAGATACTCAGTTTGAAAGAAACACACTCCCACACTTGCAAAACTCTCAAATCCAATAGAAACTCGCATCAGAAAGCCGTTCAGAAAGATACTCAAACGAGAATTGAAAAGATACACAATTGGAATAGTAAAGATACGCAAACGATGTAAACATACTCAATTTGAAAGAAACACACTGCCACACTTGCAAAACTCTCAAATTCAATCGAAACTCGCATCAGAAAGCCGTTCAGAAAGATACTCAAAAGAGAATTGAAAAGATACACAATTGGAATAGTAAAGATACGCAAACGATGTAAAGATACTCAGTTTGAAAGAAACACACTCCCACACTTGCAAAACTCTCCAATTCAATAGAAACTCGCATCAGAAAGCCTTACAGAAAGATACTCAAACGAGAATTGAAAAGATACACAATTGGAATAGTAAAGATACGCAAACGATGTAAACATACTCAATTTGAAAGAAACACACTCCCAGACTTGCAAAACTCTCAAATTCAATAGAAACTCGCATCAGAAAGCCTTACATAAAGATACTCAAACGAGAATTGAAAAGATACACAATTGGAATAGTAAAGATACGCAAACGATGTAAAGATACTCAGTTTGAAAGAAACACACTCCCACACTTGCAAAACTCTCAAATTCAATAGAAACTCGCATCAGAAAGCCGTTCAGAAAGATACTCAAACGAGAATTGAAAAGATACACAATTGGAATAGTAAAGATACGCAAACGATGTAAACATACTCAATTTGAAAGAAACACACTGCCACACTTGCAAAACTCTCAAATTCAATCGAAACTCGCATCAGAAAGCCGTTCAGAAAGATACTCAAAAGAGAATTGAAAAGATACACAATTGGAATAGTAAAGATACGCAAACGATGTAAAGATACTCAGTTTGAAAGAAACACACTCCCACACTTGCAAAACTCTGAAATTCAATAGAAACTCGCATCAGAAAGCCGTTCAGAAAGATACTCAAACGAGAATTGAAAAGATACACAATTGGAATAGTAAAGATACGCAAACGATGTAAACATACTCAATTTGAAAGAAACACACTCCCACACTTGCAAAACTCTCCAATTCAATAGAAACTCGCATCAGAAAGCCTTACAGAAAGATACTCAAACGAGAATTGAAAAGATACACAATTGGAATAGTAAAGATACGCAAACGATGTAAACATACTCAATTTGAAAGAAACACACTCCCAGACTTGCAAAACTCTCAAATTCAATAGAAACTCGCATCAGAAAGCCTTACATAAAGATACTCAAACGAGAATTGAAAAGATACACAATTGGAATAGTAAAGATACGCAAACGATGTAAAGATACTCAGTTTGAAAGAAACACACTCCCACACTTGCAAAACTCTCAAATCCAATAGAAACTCGCATCAGAAAGCCGTTCAGAAAGATACTCAAACGAGAATTGAAAAGATACACAATTGGAATAGTAAAGATACGCAAACGATGTAAAGATACTCAGTTTGAAAGAAACACACTCCCACACTTGCAAAACTCTCAAATTCAATAGAAACTCGCATCAGAAAGCCTTACATAAAGATACTCAAACGAGAATTGAAAAGATACACAATTGGAATAGTAAAGATACGCAAACGATGTAAACATACTCAATTTGAAAGAAACACACTCCCACACTTGGAAAACTCTCAAATTCAATAGAAACTCGAATCAGAAAGCCGTTCAGAAAGATACTCAAACGAGAATTGAAAATATACACAATTGGAATAGTAAAGATACGCAAACGATGTAAAGATACTCAGTTTGAAAAAAACACACTCCCACACTTGCAAAACTCTGAAATTCAATAGAAACTCGCATCAGAAAGCCTTACATAAAGATACTCAAACGAGAATTGAAAAGATACACAATTGGAATAGTAAAAATACGCAAACGATGTAAAGATACTCAGTTTGAAAGAAACACACTCCCACACTTGCAAAACTCTCAAATCCAATAGAAACTCGCATCAGAAAGCCGTTCAGAAAGATACTCAAACGAGAATTGAAAAGATACACAATTGGAATAGTAAAGATACGCAAACGATGTAAACATACTCAATTTGAAAGAAACACACTGCCACACTTGCAAAACTCTCAAATTCAATCGAAACTCGCATCAGAAAGCCGTTCAGAAAGATACTCAAAAGAGAATTGAAAAGATACACAATTGGAATAGTAAAGATACGCAAACGATGTAAAGATACTCAGTTTGAAAGAAACACACTCCCACACTTGCAAAACTCTGAAATTCAATAGAAACTCGCATCAGAAAGCCGTTCAGAAAGATACTCAAACGAGAATTGAAAAGATACACAATTGGAATAGTAAAGATACGCAAACGATGTAAACATACTCAATTTGAAAGAAACACACTCCCACACTTGCAAAACTCTCCAATTCAATAGAAACTCGCATCAGAAAGCCTTACAGAAAGATACTCAAACGAGAATTGAAAAGATACACAATTGGAATAGTAAAGATACGCAAACGATGTAAACATACTCAATTTGAAAGAAACACACTCCCAGACTTGCAAAACTCTCAAATTCAATAGAAACTCGCATCAGAAAGCCTTACATAAAGATACTCAAACGAGAATTGAAAAGATACACAATTGGAATAGTAAAGATACGCAAACGATGTAAAGATACTCAGTTTGAAAGAAACACACTCCCACACTTGCAAAACTCTCAAATCCAATAGAAACTCGCATCAGAAAGCCGTTCAGAAAGATACTCAAACGAGAATTGAAAAGATACACAATTGGAATAGTAAAGATACGCAAACGATGTAAAGATACTCAGTTTGAAAGAAACACACTCCCACACTTGCAAAACTCTCAAATTCAATAGAAACTCGCATCAGAAAGCCTTACATAAAGATACTCAAACGAGAATTGAAAAGATACACAATTGGAATAGTAAAGATACGCAAACGATGTAAACATACTCAATTTGAAAGAAACACACTCCCACACTTGGAAAACTCTCAAATTCAATAGAAACTCGAATCAGAAAGCCGTTCAGAAAGATACTCAAACGAGAATTGAAAATATACACAATTGGAATAGTAAAGATACGCAAACGATGTAAAGATACTCAGTTTGAAAAAAACACACTCCCACACTTGCAAAACTCTCAAATTCAATAGAAACTCGCATCAGAAAGCCTTACATAAAGATACTCAAACGACAATTGAAAAGATACACAATTGGAATAGTAAATATACGCAAACGATGTAAAGATACTCAGTTTGAAAGAAACACACTCCCACACTTGCAAAACTCTCCAATTCAATAGAAACTCGCATCAGAAAGCCTTACAGAAAGATACTCAAACGAGAATTGAAAAGATACACAATTGGAATAGTAAAGATACGCAAACGATGTAAACATACTCAATTTGAAAGAAACACACTCCCAGACTTGCAAAACTCTCAAATTCAATAGAAACTCGAATCAGAAAGCCTTACATAAAGATACTCAAACAAGAATTGAAAAGATACACAATTGGAATAGTAAAGATACGCAAACGATGTAAAGATACTCAGTTTGAAAGAAACACACTCCCACACTTGCAAAACTCTCAAATCCAATAGAAACTCGCATCAGAAAGCCGTTCAGAAAGATACTCAAACGAGAATTGAAAAGATACACAATTGGAATAGTAAAGATACGCAAACGATGTAAACATACTCAATTTGAAAGAAACACACTGCCACACTTGCAAAACTCTCAAATTCAATCGAAACTCGCATCAGAAAGCCGTTCAGAAAGATACTCAAAAGAGAATTGAAAAGATACACAATTGGAATAGTAAAGATACGCAAACGATGTAAAGATACTCAGTTTGAAAGAAACACACTCCCACACTTGCAAAACTCTGAAATTCAATAGAAACTCGCATCAGAAAGCCTTATATAAAGATACTCAAACGACAATTGAAAAGATACACAATTGGAATAGTAAAGATACGAAACGATGTAGAGATACTCAGTTTGAAAGAAACACACTCCCACACTTGCAAAACTCTGAAATTCAATAGAAACTCGCATCAGAAAGCCTTAAATAAAGATACTCAAACGACAATTGAAAAGATACACAATTGGAATAGTAAATATACGCAACCGATGTAGAGATACTCAGTTTGAAAGAAACACACTCCCACACTTGCAAAACTCTCAAATTCAATAGAAACTCGCATCAGAAAGCCTTACATAAAGATACTCAAACGACAATTGAAAAGATACACAATTGGAATAGTAAATATACGAAACGATGTAGAGATACTCAGTTTGAAAGAAACACACTCCCACACTTGCAAAACTCTCAAATTCAATAGAAACTCGCATCAGAAAAGCCTTACATAAAGATACTCAAACGACAATTGAAAAGATACACAATTGGAATAGTAACTATACGCAAACAATGTAAAGATACTCAGTTTGAAAGAAACACACTCCCACACTTGCAAAACTCTCAAATTCAATAGAAACTCGCATCAGAAAGCCTTACATAAAGATACTCAAACGAGAATTGAAAAGATACACAATTGGAATAGAAAAGATACGCAAACGATGTAAAGATATTCAGTTTGAAAGAAACACACTGCCACACTTGCAAAACTCTCAAATTCAATAGTAACTCGCATCATAAAGCCTTACAGAAAGATACTCAAACGAGAATTGAAAAGATACACAATTGGAATAGTAAAGATACGCAAACGATGTAAAGATACTCAGTTTGAAAGAAACACACTCCCACACTTGCAAAACTCTCAAATCCAATAGAAACTCGCATCAGAAAGCCGTTCAGAAAGATACTCAAACGAGAATTGAAAAGATACACAATTGGAATAGTAAAGATACGCAAACGATGTAAAAATACTCAGTTTGAAAGAAACACACTCCCACACTTGCAAAACTCTCAAATCCAATAGAAACTCGCATCAGAAAGCCCTACAGAAAGATACTCAAACGAGAATTGAAAAGATACACAATTGGAATAGTAAATATACGCAACCGATGTAGAGATACTCAGTTTGAAAGAAACACACTCCCACACTTGCAAAACTCTCCAATTCAATAGAAACTCGAATCTGAAAGCCGTTCAGAAAGATACTCAAACGAGAATTGAAAACATACACAATTGGAATAGTAAAGATACGCAAACGATGTAAAGATACTTAGTTTGAAAGAAACACACTGCCACACTTGCAAAACTCTCAAATTCAATAGTAACTCGCATCATAAAGCCTTACAGAAAGATACTCAAACGAGAATTGAAAAGATACACAATTGGAATAGTAAAGATACGCAAACGATGTAAAGATACTCAGTTTGAAAGAAACACACTCCCACACTTGCAAAACTCTCAAATTCAATAGAAACTCGCATCAGAAAGCCTTATATAAAGATACTCAAACGACAATTGAAAAGATACACAATTGGAATAGTAAAGATACGAAACGATGTAGAGATACTCAGTTTGAAAGAAACACACTCCCACACTTGCAAAACTCTGAAATTCAATAGAAACTCGCATCAGAAAGCCTTAAATAAAGATACTCAAACGACAATTGAAAAGATACACAATTGGAATAGTAAATATACGCAACCGATGTAGAGATACTCAGTTTGAAAGAAACACACTCCCACACTTGCAAAACTCTCAAATTCAATAGAAACTCGCATCATAAAGCCTTACATAAAGATACTCAAACGAGAATTGAAAAGATACACAATTGGAATAGTAAAGATACGCAAACGATGTAAAGATACTCAGTTTGAAAGAAACACACTCCCACACTTGCAAAACTCTCAAATTCAATAGAAACTCGCATCAGAAAGCCTTACAGAAAGATACTCAAACGAGAATTGAAAAGATACACAATTGGAATAGTAAAGATACGCAAACGATGTAAAGATACTCAGTTTGAAAGAAACACACTCCCACACTTGCAAAACTCTCAAATTCAATAGAAACTCGCATCATAAAGCCTTACATAAAGATACTCAAACGAGAATTGAAAAGATACACAATTGGAATAGTAAAGATACGCAAACGATGTAAACATACTCAATTTGAAAGAAACACACTCCCACACTTGGAAAACTCTCAAATTCAATAGAAACTCGAATCAGAAAGCCGTTCAGAAAGATACTCAAACGAGAATTGAAAATATACACAATTGGAATAGTAAAGATACGCAAACGATGTAAAGATACTCAGTTTGAAAAAAACACACTCCCACACTTGCAAAACTCTCAAATTCAATAGAAACTCGCATCAGAAAGCCTTACATAAAGATACTCAAACGACAATTGAAAAGATACACAATTGGAATAGTAAATATACGCAAACGATGTAAAGATACTCAGTTTGAAAGAAACACACTCCCACACTTGCAAAACTCTCCAATTCAATAGAAACTCGCATCAGAAAGCCTTACAGAAAGATACTCAAACGAGAATTGAAAAGATACACAATTGGAATAGTAAAGATACGCAAACGATGTAAACATACTCAATTTGAAAGAAACACACTCCCAGACTTGCAAAACTCTCAAATTCAATAGAAACTCGCATCAGAAAGCCTTACATAAAGATACTCAAACGAGAATTGAAAAGATACACAATTGGAATAGTAAAGATACGCAAACGATGTAAAGATACTCAGTTTGAAAGAAACACACTCCCACACTTGCAAAACTCTCAAATCCAATAGAAACTCGCATCAGAAAGCCGTTCAGAAAGATACTCAAACGAGAATTGAAAAGATACACAATTGGAATAGTAAAGATACGCAAACGATGTAAAGATACTCAGTTTGAAAGAAACACACTCCCACACTTGCAAAACTCTCAAATTCAATAGAAACTCGCATCAGAAAGCCTTACATAAAGATACTCAAACGACAATTGAAAAGATACACAATTGGAATAGTAAAGATACGCAAACGATGTAAAGATACTCAGTTTGAAAGAAACACACTCCCACACTTGCAAAACTCTCAAATCCAATAGAAACTCGCATCAGAAAGCCCTACAGAAAGATACTCAAACGAGAATTGAAAAGATACACAATTGGAATAGTAAATATACGCAACCGATGTAGAGATACTCAGTTTGAAAGAAACACACTCCCACACTTGCAAAACTCTCAAATTCAATAGAAACTCGCATCAGAAAGCCTTACAGAAAGATACTCAAACGAGAATTGAAAAGATACACAATTGGAATAGTAAAGATACGCAAACGATGTAAAGATACTCAGTTTGAAAGAAACACACTCCCACACTTCCAAAACTCTCAAATTCAATAGAAACTCGCATCAGATAGCCTTACAGAAAGATACTCAAACGAGAATTGAAAAGATACACAATTGGAATAGTAAAGATACGCAAGCGATGTAAAGATACTCAGTTTGAAAGAAACACACTCCCACACTTGCAAAACTCTCAAATTCAATAGAAACTCGCTTCAGAAAGCCGTTCAGAAAGATACTCAAACGAGAATTGAAAAGATACACAATTTTAATGGTAAAGATACGCAAACGATGTAAAGATACTCAGTTTGAAAGAAACACACTCCCACACTTGCAAAACTCTCCAATTCAATAGAAACTCGAATCTGAAAGCCGTTCAGAAAGATACTCAAACGAGAATTGAAAAGATACACAATTGGAATAGTAAAGATACGCAAACGATGTAAAGATACTCAGTTTGAAAGAAACACACTCCCACACTTGCAAAACTCTCAAATTCAATAGAAACTCGCATCAGAAAGCCTTACATAAAGATACTCAAACGAGAATTGAAAAGATACACAATTGGAATAGTAAAGATACGCAAACGATGTAAAGATACTCAGTTTGAAAGAAACACACTCCCACACTTGCAAAACTCTCAAATCCAATAGAAACTCGCATCAGAAAGCCGTTCAGAAAGATACTCAAACGAGAATTGAAAAGATACACAATTGGAATAGTAAAGATACGCAAACGATGTAAAGATACTCAGTTTGAAAGAAACACACTCCCACACTTGCAAAACTCTCAAATTCAATAGAAACTCGCATCAGAAAGCCTTACATAAAGATACTCAAACGACAATTGAAAAGATACACAATTGGAATAGTAAATATACGCAAACGATGTAAAGATACTCAGTTTGAAAGAAACACACTCACACACTTGCAAAACTCTCAAATTCTATAGAAACTCGCATCAGAAAGCCGTTCAGAAAGATACTGAAACGAGAATTGAAAAGATACACAATTGGAATAGTAAAGATACGCAAACGATGTAAAGATACTCAGTTTGGAAGAAACACACTCCCACACTTGCAAAACTCTCAAATTCAATAGAAACTCGTATCAGAAAGCCTTACATAAAGATACTCAAACGAGAATTGAAAAGATACACAATTGGAATAGTAAATATACGCAAACGATGTAAAGATACTCAGTTTGAAAGAAACACACTCCCACACTTGGAAAACTCTCAAATTCAATAGAAACTCGAATCAGAAAGCCGTTCAGAAAGATACTCAAACGAGAATTGAAAATATACACAATTGGAATAGTAAAGATACGCAAACAATGTAAAGATACTCAGTTTGAAAAAAACACACTCCCACACTTGCAAAACTCTCAAATTCAATAGAAACTCGCATCAGAAAGCCTTACATAAAGATACTCAAACGACAATTGAAAAGATACACAATTGGAATAGTAAATATACGCAAACGATGTACAGATACTCAGTTTGAAAGAAACACACTCCCACACTTGCAAAACTCTCCAATTCAATAGAAACTCGAATCAGAAAGCCGTTCAGAAAGATACTCAAACGAGAATTGAAAATATACGCAAACGATGTAAAGATACTCAGTTTGAAAAAAACACACTCCCACACTCGCAAAACTCTCAAATTCAATAGAATCTCGCATCAGAAAGCCTCACATAAAGATACTCAAACGAGAATTGAAAAGATACACAATTGGAATAGTAAAGATACGCAAACGATGTAAACATATTCAATTTGAAAGAAACACACTCCCACACTTGGAAAACTCTCAAATTCAATAGAAACTCGAATCAGAAAGCCGTTCAGAAAGATACTCAAACGACAATTGAAAAGATACACAATTGGAATAGTAAAGATACGCAAACGATGTAAAGATACTCAGTTTGAAAGAAACACACTCCCACACTTGCAAAAGTCTCCAATTCAATAGAAACTCGAATCAGGAAGCCGTTCAGAAAGATACTCAAACGAGAATTGAAAAGATACACAATTGGAATAGTAAAGATACGCAAACGATGTAAAGATACTCAGTTTGAAAAAAACACACTCCCACACTTGCAAAACTCTCAAATCCAATAGAAACTCGAATCTGAAAGCCGTTCAGAAAGATACTCAAACGAGAATTGAAAAGATACACAATTTGAATAGTAAAGATACGCAAACGATGTAAAGATACTCAGTTTGAAAAAAACACACTCCCACACATGCAAAACTCTCAAATTCAATAGAAACTCGCATCAGAAAGCCTTACATAAAGATACTCAAACGAGAATTGAAAAGATACACAATTGGAATAGTAAAGATACGCAAACGATGTAAACATACTCAATTTGAAAGAAACACACTCCCACACTTGGAAAACTCTCAAATTCAATAGAAACTCGAATCAGAAAGCCGTTCAGAAAGATACTCAAACGAGAATTGAAAATATACACAATTGGAATAGTAAAGATACGCAAACGATGTAAAGATACTCAGTTTGAAAAAAACACACTCCCACACTTGCAAAACTCTCAAATTCAATAGAAACTCGCATCAGAAAGCCTTACATAAAGATACTCAAACGAAAATTGAAAAGATACACAATTGGAATAGTAAAGATACGCAAACGATGTAAAGATACTCAGTTTGAAAGAAACACACTCCCACACTTGCAAAACTCTCCAATTCAATAGAAACTCGCATCAGAAAGCCTTACAGAAAGATACTCAAACGAGAATTGAAAAGATACACAATTGGAATAGTAAAGATACGCAAACGATGTAAACATACTCAATTTGAAAGAAACACACTCCCAGACTTGCAAAACTCTCAAATTCAATAGAAACTCGCATCAGAAAGCCTTACATAAAGATACTCAAACGAGAATTGAAAAGATACACAATTGGAATAGTAAAGATACGCAAACGATGTAAAGATACTCAGTTTGAAAGAAACACACTCCCACACTTGCAAAACTCTCAAATCCAATAGAAACTCGCATCAGAAAGCCGTTCAGAAAGATACTCAAACGAGAATTGAAAAGATACACAATTGGAATAGTAAAGATACGCAAACGATGTAAAGATACTCAGTTTGAAAGAAACACACTCCCACACTTGCAAAACTCTCAAATTCAATAGAAACTCGCATCAGAAAGCCTTACATAAAGATACTCAAACGACAATTGAAAAGATACACAATTGGAATAGTAAAGATACGCAAACGATGTAAAGATACTCAGTTTGAAAGAAACACACTCCCACACTTGCAAAACTCTCAAATCCAATAGAAACTGGCATCAGAAAGCCCTACAGAAAGATACTCAAACGAGAATTGAAAAGATACACAATTGGAATAGTAAATATACGCAACCGATGTAGAGATACTCAGTTTGAAAGAAACACACTCCCACACTTGCAAAACTCTCAAATTCAATAGAAACTCGCATCAGAAAGCCTTACAGAAAGATACTCAAACGAGAATTGAAAAGATACACAATTGGAATAGTAAAGATACGCAAACGATGTAAAGATACTCAGTTTGAAAGAAACACACTCCCACACTTCCAAAACTCTCAAATTCAATAGAAACTCGCATCAGATAGCCTTACAGAAAGATACTCAAACGAGAATTGAAAAGATACACAATTGGAATAGTAAAGATACGCAAGCGATGTAAAGATACTCAGTTTGAAAGAAACACACTCCCACACTTGCAAAACTCTCAAATTCAATAGAAACTCGCTTCAGAAAGCCGTTCAGAAAGATACTCAAACGAGAATTGAAAAGATACACAATTTTAATGGTAAAGATACGCAAACGATGTAAAGATACTCAGTTTGAAAGAAACACACTCCCACACTTGCAAAACTCTCCAATTCAATAGAAACTCGAATCTGAAAGCCGTTCAGAAAGATACTCAAACGAGAATTGAAAAGATACACAATTGGAATAGTAAAGATACGCAAACGATGTAAAGATACTCAGTTTGAAAGAAACACACTCCCACACTTGCAAAACTCTCAAATTCAATAGAAACTCGCATCAGAAAGCCTTACATAAAGATACTCAAACGAGAATTGAAAAGATACACAATTGGAATAGTAAAGATACGCAAACGATGTAAAGATACTCAGTTTGAAAGAAACACACTCCCACACTTGCAAAACTCTCAAATCCAATAGAAACTCGCATCAGAAAGCCGTTCAGAAAGATACTCAAACGAGAATTGAAAAGATACACAATTGGAATAGTAAAGATACGCAAACGATGTAAAGATACTCAGTTTGAAAGAAACACACTCCCACACTTGCAAAACTCTCAAATTCAATAGAAACTCGCATCAGAAAGCCTTACATAAAGATACTCAAACGACAATTGAAAAGATACACAATTGGAATAGTAAATATACGCAAACGATGTAAAGATACTCAGTTTGAAAGAAACACACTCACACACTTGCAAAACTCTCAAATTCTATAGAAACTCGCATCAGAAAGCCGTTCAGAAAGATACTGAAACGAGAATTGAAAAGATACACAATTGGAATAGTAAAGATACGCAAACGATGTAAAGATACTCAGTTTGGAAGAAACACACTCCCACACTTGCAAAACTCTCAAATTCAATAGAAACTCGTATCAGAAAGCCTTACATAAAGATACTCAAACGAGAATTGAAAAGATACACAATTGGAATAGTAAAGATACGCAAACGATGTAAAGATACTCAGTTTGAAAGAAACACACTCCCACACTTGGAAAACTCTCAAATTCAATAGAAACTCGAATCAGAAAGCCGTTCAGAAAGATACTCAAACGAGAATTGAAAATATACACAATTGGAATAGTAAAGATACGCAAACAATGTAAAGATACTCAGTTTGAAAAAAACACACTCCCACACTTGCAAAACTCTCAAATTCATTAGAAACTCGCATCAGAAAGCCTTACATAAAGATACTCAAACGACAATTGAAAAGATACACAATTGGAATAGTAAATATACGCAAACGATGTACAGATACTCAGTTTGAAAGAAACACACTCCCACACTTGCAAAACTCTCCAATTCAATAGAAACTCGAATCAGAAAGCCGTTCAGAAAGATACTCAAACGAGAATTGAAAATATACGCAAACGATGTAAAGATACTCAGTTTGAAAAAAACACACTCCCACACTCGCAAAACTCTCAAATTCAATAGAATCTCGCATCAGAAAGCCTCACATAAAGATACTCAAACGAGAATTGAAAAGATACACAATTGGAATAGTAAAGATACGCAAACGATGTAAACATATTCAATTTGAAAGAAACACACTCCCACACTTGGAAAACTCTCAAATTCAATAGAAACTCGAATCAGAAAGCCGTTCAGAAAGATACTCAAACGACAATTGAAAAGATACACAATTGGAATAGTAAAGATACGCAAACGATGTAAAGATACTCAGTTTGAAAGAAACACACTCCCACACTTGCAAAAGTCTCCAATTCAATAGAAACTCGAATCAGAAAGCCGTTCAGAAAGATACTCAAACGAGAATTGAAAAGATACACAATTGGAATAGTAAAGATACGCAAACGATGTAAAGATACTCAGTTTGAAAGAAACACACTCCCACACTTGCAAAACTCTCAAATCCAATAGAAACTCGAATCAGAAAGCCGTTCAGAAAGATACTCAAACGAGAATTGAAAAGATACACAATTTGAATAGTAAAGATACGCAAACGATGTAAAGATACTCAGTTTGAAAAAAACACACTCCCACACATGCAAAACTCTCAAATTCAATAGAAACTCGCATCAGAAAGCCTTACATAAAGATACTCAAACGAGAATTGAAAAGATACACAATTGGAATAGTAAAGATACGCAAACGATGTAAACATACTCAATTTGAAAGAAACACACTCCCACACTTGGAAAACTCTCAAATTCAATAGAAACTCGAATCAGAAAGCCGTTCAGAAAGATACTCAAACGAGAATTGAAAATATACACAATTGGAATAGTAAAGATACGCAAACGATGTAAAGATACTCAGTTTGAAAAAAACACACTCCCACACTTGCAAAACTCTCAAATTCAATAGAAACTCGCATCAGAAAGCCTTACATAAAGATACTCAAACGACAATTGAAAAGATACACAATTGGAATAGTAAATATACGCAAACGATGTAAAGATACTCAGTTTGAAAGAAACACACTCCCACACTTGCAAAACTCTCAAATTCAATAGAAACTCGCATCAGAAAGCCTTACAGAAAGATACTCAAACGAGAATTGAAAAGATACACAATTGGAATAGTAAAGATACGCAAACGATGTAAACATACTCAATTTGAAAGAAACACACTCCCACACTTGCAAAACTCTCAAATTCAATAGAAACTCGCATCAGAAAGCCTTACATAAAGATACTCAAACGAGAATTGAAAAGATACACAATTGGAATAGTAAAGATACGCAAACGATGTAAAGATACTCAGTTTGAAAGAAACACACTCCCACACTTGCAAAACTCTCAAATCCAATAGAAACTCGCATCAGAAAGCCGTTCAGAAAGATACTCAAACGAGAATTGAAAAGATACACAATTGGAATAGTAAAGATACGCAAACGATGTAAAGATACTCAGTTTGAAAGAAACACACTCCCACACTTGCAAAACTCTCAAATTCAATAGAAACTCGCATCAGAAAGCCTTACATAAAGATACTCAAACGACAATTGAAAAGATACACAATTGGAATAGTAAAGATACGCAAACGATGTAAAGATACTCAGTTTGAAAGAAACACACTCCCACACTTGCAAAACTCTCAAATCCAATAGAAACTCGCATCAGAAAGCCCTACAGAAAGATACTCAAACGAGAATTGAAAAGATACACAATTGGAATAGTAAATATACACAACCGATGTAGAGATACTCAGTTTGAAAGAAACACACTCCCACACTTGCAAAACTCTCAAATTCAATAGAAACTCGCATCAGAAAGCCTTACAGAAAGATACTCAAACGAGAATTGAAAAGATACACAATTGGAATAGTAAAGATACGCAAACGATGTAAAGATACTCAGTTTGAAAGAAACACACTCCCACACTTCCAAAACTCTCAAATTCAATAGAAACTCGCATTAGAAAGCCTTACATAAAGATACTCAAACGACAATTGAAAAGATACACAATTGGAATAGTAAATATACGCAAACGATGTAAAGATACTCAGTTTGAAAGAAACACACTCACACACTTGCAAAACTCTCAAATTCTATAGAAACTCGCATCAGAAAGCCGTTCAGAAAGATACTGAAACGAGAATTGAAAAGATACACAATTGGAATAGTAAAGATACGCAAACGATGTAAAGATACTCAGTTTGGAAGAAACACACTCCCACACTTGCAAAACTCTCAAATTCAATAGAAACTCGTATCAGAAAGCCTTACATAAAGATACTCAAACGAGAATTGAAAAGATACACAATTGGAATAGTAAAGATACGCAAACGATGTAAAGATACTCAGTTTGAAAGAAACACACTCCCACACTTGGAAAACTCTCAAATTCAATAGAAACTCGAATCAGAAAGCCGTTCAGAAAGATACTCAAACGAGAATTGAAAATATACACAATTGGAATAGTAAAGATACGCAAACAATGTAAAGATACTCAGTTTGAAAAAAACACACTCCCACACTTGCAAAACTCTCAAATTCAATAGAAACTCGCATCAGAAAGCCTTACATAAAGATACTCAAACGACAATTGAAAAGATACACAATTGGAATAGTAAATATACGCAAACGATGTACAGATACTCAGTTTGAAAGAAACACACTCCCACACTTGCAAAACTCTCCAATTCAATAGAAACTCGAATCAGAAAGCCGTTCAGAAAGATACTCAAACGAGAATTGAAAATATACGCAAACGATGTAAAGATACTCAGTTTGAAAAAAACACACTCCCACACTCGCAAAACTCTCAAATTCAATAGAAACTCGCATCAGAAAGCCTCACATAAAGATACTCAAACGAGAATTGAAAAGATACACAATTGGAATAGTAAAGATACGCAAACGATGTAAACATATTCAATTTGAAAGAAACACACTCCCACACTTGGAAAACTCTCAAATTCAATAGAAACTCGAATCAGAAAGCCATTCAGAAAGATACTCAAACGACAATTGAAAAGATACACAATTGGAATAGTAAAGATACGCAAACGATGTAAAGATACTCAGTTTGAAAGAAACACACTCCCACACTTGCAAAAGTCTCCAATTCAATAGAAACTCGAATCAGAAAGCCGTTCAGAAAGATACTCAAACGAGAATTGAAAAGATACACAATTGGAATAGTAAAGATACGCAAACGATGTAAAGATACTCAGTTTGAAAGAAACACACTCCCACACTTGCAAAACTCTCAAATCCAATAGAAACTCGAATCAGAAAGCCGTTCAGAAAGATACTCAAACGAGAATTGAAAAGATACACAATTTGAATAGTAAAGATACGCAAACGATGTAAAGATACTCAGTTTGAAAAAAACACACTCCCACACATGCAAAACTCTCAAATTCAATAGAAACTCGCATCAGAAAGCCTTACATAAAGATACTTAAACGAGAATTGAAAAGATACACAATTGGAATAGTAAAGATACGCAAACGATGTAAACATACTCAATTTGAAAGAAACACACTCCCACACTTGGAAAACTCTCAAATTCAATAGAAACTCGAATGAGAAAGCCGTTCAGAAAGATACTCAAACGAGAATTGAAAATATACACAATTGGAATAGTAAAGATACGCAAACGATGTAAAGATACTCAGTTTGAAAAAAACACACTCCCACACTTGCAAAACTCTCAAATTCAATAGAAACTCGCATCAGAAAGCCTTACATAAAGATACTCAAACGACAATTGAAAAGATACACAATTGGAATAGTAAATATACGCAAACGATGTAAAGATACTCAGTTTCAAAGAAACACACTCCCACACTTGTAAAACTCTCCAATTCAATAGAAACTCGCATCAGAAAGCCTTACAGAAAGATACTCAAAAGAGAATTGAAAAGATACACAATTGGAATAGTAAAGATACGCAAACGATGTAAACATACTCAATTTGAAAGAAACACACTCCCACACTTGCAAAACTCTCAAATTCAATAGAAACTCGCATCAGAAAGCCTTACATAAAGATACTCAAACGAGAATTGAAAAGATACACAATTGGAATAGTAAATATACACAACCGATGTAGAGATACTCAGTTTGAAAGAAACACACTCCCACACTTGCAAAACTCTCAAATTCAATAGAAACTCGCATCAGAAAGCCTTACAGAAAGATACTCAAACGAGAATTGAAAAGATACACAATTGGAATAGTAAAGATACGCAAACGATGTAAAGATACTCAGTTTGAAAGAAACACACTCCCACACTTCCAAAACTCTCAAATTCAATAGAAACTCGCATCAGATAGCCTTACAGAAAGATACTCAAACGAGAATTGAAAAGATACACAATTGGAAAAGTAAAGATACGCAAGCGATGTAAAGATACTCAGTTTGAAAGAAACACACTCCCACACTTGTAAAACTCTCAAATTCAATAGAAACTCGCTTCAGAAAGCCGTTCAGAAAGATACTCAAACGAGAATTGAAAAGATACACAATTTTAATGGTAAAGATACGCAAACGATGTAAAGATACTCAGTTTGAAAGAAACACACTCCCACACTTGCAAAACTCTCCAATTCAATAGAAACTCGAATCTGAAAGCCGTTCAGAAAGATACTCAAACGAGAATTGAAAAGATACACAATTGGAATAGTAAAGATACGCAAACGATGTAAAGATACTCAGTTTGAAAGAAACACACTCCCACACTTGCAAAACTCTCAAATTCAATAGAAACTCGCATCAGAAAGCCTTACATAAAGATACTCAAACGAGAATTGAAAAGATACACAATTGGAATAGTAAAGATACGCAAACGATGTAAAGATACTCAGTTTGAAAGAAACACACTCCCACACTTGCAAAACTCTCAAATCCAATAGAAACTCGCATCAGAAAGCCGTTCAGAAAGATACTCAAACGAGAATTGAAAAGATACACAATTGGAATAGTAAAGATACGCAAACGATGTAAAGATACTCAGTTTGAAAGAAACACACTCCCACACTTGCAAAACTCTCAAATTCAATAGAAACTCGCATCAGAAAGCCTTACATAAAGATACTTAAACGAGAATTGAAAAGATACACAATTGGAATAGTAAAGATACGCAAACGATGTAAACATACTCAATTTGAAAGAAACACACTCCCACACTTGGAAAACTCTCAAATTCAATAGAAACTCGAATGAGAAAGCCGTTCAGAAAGATACTCAAACGAGAATTGAAAATATACACAATTGGAATAGTAAAGATACGCAAACGATGTAAAGATACTCAGTTTGAAAAAAACACACTCCCACACTTGCAAAACTCTCAAATTCAATAGAAACTCGCATCAGAAAGCCTTACATAAAGATACTCAAACGACAATTGAAAAGATACACAATTGGAATAGTAAATATACGCAAACGATGTAAAGATACTCAGTTTGAAAGAAACACACTCCCACACTTGCAAAACTCTCCAATTCAATAGAAACTCGCATCAGAAAGCCTTACAGAAAGATACTCAAACGAGAATTGAAAAGATACACAATTGGAATAGTAAAGATACGCAAACGATGTAAACATACTCAATTTGAAAGAAACACACTCCCAGACTTGCAAAACTCTCAAATTCAATAGAAACTCGCATCAGAAAGCCTTACATAAAGATACTCAAACGAGAATTGAAAAGATACACAATTGGAATAGTAAATATACACAACCGATGTAGAGATACTCAGTTTGAAAGAAACACACTCCCACACTTGCAAAACTCTCAAATTCAATAGAAACTCGCATCAGAAAGCCTTACAGAAAGATACTCAAACGAGAATTGAAAAGATACACAATTGGAATAGTAAAGATACGCAAACGATGTAAAGATACTCAGTTTGAAAAAAACACACTCCCACACTTCCAAAACTCTCAAATTCAATAGAAACTCGCATCAGATAGCCTTACAGAAAGATACTCAAACGAGAATTGAAAAGATACACAATTGGAAAAGTAAAGATACGCAAGCGATGTAAAGATACTCAGTTTGAAAGAAACACACTCCCACACTTGTAAAACTCTCAAATTCAATAGAAACTCGCTTCAGAAAGCCGTTCAGAAAGATACTCAAACGAGAATTGAAAAGATACACAATTTTAATGGTAAAGATACGCAAACGATGTAAAGATACTCAGTTTGAAAGAAACACACTCCCACACTTGCAAAACTCTCCAATTCAATAGAAACTCGAATCTGAAAGCCGTTCAGAAAGATACTCAAACGAGAATTGAAAAGATACACAATTGGAATAGTAAAGATACGCAAACGATGTAAAGATACTCAGTTTGAAAGAAACACACTCCCACACTTGCAAAACTCTCAAATTCAATAGAAACTCGCATCAGAAAGCCTTACATAAAGATACTCAAACGAGAATTGAAAAGATACACAATTGGAATAGTAAAGATACGCAAACGATGTAAAGATACTCAGTTTGAAAAAAACACACTCCCACACTTGCAAAACTCTCAAATCCAATAGAAACTCGCATCAGAAAGCCGTTCAGAAAGATACTCAAACGAGAATTGAAAAGATACACAATTGGAATAGTAAAGATACGCAAACGATGTAAAGATACTCAGTTTGAAAGAAACACACTCCCACACTTGCAAAACTCTCAAATTCTATAGAAACTCGCATCAGAAAGCCGTTCAGAAAGATACTCAAACGACAATTGAAAAGATACACAATTGGAATAGTAAATATACGCAAACGATGTAAAGATACTCAGTTTGAAAGAAACACACTCACACACTTGCAAAACTCTCAAATTCTATAGAAACTCGCATCAGAAAGCCGTTCAGAAAGATACTGAAACGAGAATTGAAAAGATACACAATTGGAATAGTAAAGATACGCAAACGATGTAAAGATACTCAGTTTGAAAGAAACACACTCCCACACTTGCAAAACTCTCAAATTCAATAGAAACTCGTATCAGAAAGCCTTACATAAAGATACTCAAACGAGAATTGAAAAGATACACAATTGGAATAGTAAAGATACGCAAACGATGTAAAGATACTCAGTTTGAAAGAAACACACTCCCACACTTGGAAAACTCTCAAATTCAATAGAAACTCGAATCAGAAAGCCGTTCAGAAAGATACTCAAACGAGAATTGAAAATATACACAATTGGAATAGTAAAGATACGCAAACGATGTAAAGATACTCAGTTTGAAAAAAACACACTCCCACACTTGCAAAACTCTCAAATTCAATAGAAACTCGCATCAGAAAGCCTTACATAAAGATACTCAAACGACAATTGAAAAGATACACAATTGGAATAGTAAATATACGCAAACGATGTAAAGATACTCAGTTTGAAAGAAACACACTCCCACACTTGCAAAACTCTCCAATTCAATAGAAACTCGCATCAGAAAGCCTTACAGAAAGATACTCAAACGAGAATTGAAAAGATACACAATTGGAATAGTAAAGATACGCAAACGATGTAAACATACTCAATTTGAAAGAAACACACTCCCAGACTTGCAAAACTCTCAAATTCAATAGAAACTCGCATCAGAAAGCCTTACATAAAGATACTCAAACGAGAATTGAAAAGATACACAATTGGAATAGTAAATATACACAACCGATGTAGAGATACTCAGTTTGAAAGAAACACACTCCCACACTTGCAAAACTCTCAAATTCAATAGAAACTCGCATCAGAAAGCCTTACAGAAAGATACTCAAACGAGAATTGAAAAGATACACAATTGGAATAGTAAAGATACGCAAACGATGTAAAGATACTCAGTTTGAAAGAAACACACTCCCACACTTCCAAAACTCTCAAATTCAATAGAAACTCGCATCAGATAGCCTTACAGAAAGATACTCAAACGAGAATTGAAAAGATACACAATTGGAAAAGTAAAGATACGCAAGCGATGTAAAGATACTCAGTTTGAAAGAAACACACTCCCACACTTGTAAAACTCTCAAATTCAATAGAAACTCGCTTCAGAAAGCCGTTCAGAAAGATACTCAAACGAGAATTGAAAAGATACACAATTTTAATGGTAAAGATACGCAAACGATGTAAAGATACTCAGTTTGAAAGAAACACACTCCCACACTTGCAAAACTCTCCAATTCAATAGAAACTCGAATCTGAAAGCCGTTCAGAAAGATACTCAAACGAGAATTGAAAAGATACACAATTGGAATAGTAAAGATACGCAAACGATGTAAAGATACTCAGTTTGAAAGAAACACACTCCCACACTTGCAAAACTCTCAAATTCAATAGAAACTCGCATCAGAAAGCCTTACATAAAGATACTCAAACGAGAATTGAAAAGATACACAATTGGAATAGTAAAGATACGCAAACGATGTAAAGATACTCAGTTTGAAAGAAACACACTCCCACACTTGCAAAACTCTCAAATCCAATAGAAACTCGCATCAGAAAGCCGTTCAGAAAGATACTCAAACGAGAATTGAAAAGATACACAATTGGAATAGTAAAGATACGCAAACGATGTAAAGATACTCAGTTTGAAAGAAACACACTCCCACACTTGCAAAACTCTCAAATTCAATAGAAACTCGCATCAGAAAGCCGTTCAGAAAGATACTCAAACGACAATTGAAAAGATACACAATTGGAATAGTAAATATACGCAAACGATGTAAAGATACTCAGTTTGAAAGAAACACACTCACACACTTGCAAAACTCTCAAATTCTATAGAAACTCGCATCAGAAAGCCGTTCAGAAAGATACTGAAACGAGAATTGAAAAGATACACAATTGGAATAGTAAAGATACGCAAACGATGTAAAGATACTCAGTTTGAAAGAAACACACTCCCACACTTGCAAAACTCTCAAATTCAATAGAAACTCGTATCAGAAAGCCTTACATAAAGATACTCAAACGAGAATTGAAAAGATACACAATTGGAATAGTAAAGATACGCAAACGATGTAAAGATACTCAGTTTGAAAGAAACACACTCCCACACTTGGAAAACTCTCAAATTCAATAGAAACTCGAATCAGAAAGCCGTTCAGAAAGATACTCAAACGAGAATTGAAAAGATACACAATTGGAATAGTAAAGATACGCAAACAATGTAAATATACTCAGTTTGAAAAAAACACACTCCCACACTTGCAAAACTCTCAAATTCAATAGAAACTCGCATCAGAAAGCCTTACATAAAGATACTCAAACGACAATTGAAAAGATACACAATTGGAATAGTAAATATACGCAAACGATGTAAAGATACTCAGTTTGAAAGAAACACACTCCCACACTTGCAAAACTCTCCAATTCAATAGAAACTCGAATCAGAAAGCCGTTCAGAAAGATACTCAAACGAGAATTGAAAATATACGCAAACGATGTAAAGATACTCAGTTTGAAAAAAACACACTCCCACACTCGCAAAACTCTCAAATTCAATAGAAACTCGCATCAGAAAGCCTCACATAAAGATACTCAAACGAGAATTGAAAAGATACACAATTGGAATAGTAAAGATACGCAAACGATGTAAACATATTCAATTTGAAAGAAACACACTCCCACACTTGGAAAACTCTCAAATTCAATAGAAACTCGCATCAGAAAGCCTTACATAAAGATACTCAAACGAGAATTGAAAAGATACACAATTGGAATAGTAAAGATACGCAAACGATGTAAAGATACTCAGTTTGAAAGAAACACACTCCCACACTTGCAAAACTCTCAAATCCAATAGAAACTCGCATCAGAAAGCCGTTCAGAAAGATACTCAAACGAGAATTGAAAAGATACACAATTGGAATAGTAAAGATACGCAAACGATGTAAAGATACTCAGTTTGAAAGAAACACACTCCCACACTTGCAAAACTCTCAAATTCTATAGAAACTCGCATCAGAAAGCCGTTCAGAAAGATACTCAAACGACAATTGAAAAGATACACAATTGGAATAGTAAATATACGCAAACGATGTAAAGATACTCAGTTTGAAAGAAACACACTCACACACTTGCAAAACTCTCAAATTCAATAGAAACTCGCATCAGAAAGCCGTTCAGAAAGATACTGAAACGAGAATTGAAAAGATACACAATTGGAATAGTAAAGATACGCAAACGATGTAAAGATACTCAGTTTGGAAGAAACACACTCCCACACTTGCAAAACTCTCAAATTCAATAGAAACTCGTATCAGAAAGCCTTACATAAAGATACTCAAACGAGAATTGAAAAGATACACAATTGGAATAGTAAAGATACGCAAACGATGTAAAGATACTCAGTTTGAAAGAAACACACTCCCACACTTGGAAAACTCTCAAATTCAATAGAAACTCGAATCAGAAAGCCGTTCAGAAAGATACTCAAACGAGAATTGAAAATATACACAATTGGAATAGTAAAGATACGCAAACAATGTAAATATACTCAGTTTGAAAAAAACACACTCCCACACTTGCAAAACTCTCAAATTCAATAGAAACTCGCATCAGAAAGCCTTACATAAAGATACTCAAACGACAATTGAAAAGATACACAATTGGAATAGTAAATATACGCAAACGATGTAAAGATACTCAGTTTGAAAGAAACACACTCCCACACTTGCAAAACTCTCCAATTCAATAGAAACTCGAATCAGAAAGCCGTTCAGAAAGATACTCAAACGAGAATTGAAAATATACGCAAACGATGTAAAGATACTCAGTTTGAAAAAAACACACTCCCACACTCGCAAAACTCTCAAATTCAATAGAAACTCGCATCAGAAAGCCTCACATAAAGATACTCAAACGAGAATTGAAAAGATACACAATTGGAATAGTAAAGATACGCAAACGATGTAAACATATTCAATTTGAAAGAAACACACTCCCACACTTGGAAAACTCTCAAATTCAATAGAAACTCGAATAAGAAAGCCGTTCAGAAAGATACTCAAACGAGAATTGAAAAGATACACAATTGGAATAGTAAATATACGAAACGATGTAGAGATACTCAATTTGAAAGAAACACACTCCCACACTTGCAAAACTCTCAAATTCAATAGAAACTCGCATCAGAAAGCCTTACATAAAGATACTCAAACGACAATTGAAAAGATACACAATTGGAATAGTAAATATACAAAACGATGTAGAGATACTCAGTTTGAAAGAAACACACTCCCACACTTGCAAAACTCTCAAATTCAATAGAAACTCGCATCAGAAAGCCTTACATAAAGATACTCAAACGACAATTGAAAAGATACACAATTGGAATAGTAAATATACGCAAACGATGTAAAGATACTCAGTTTGAAAGAAACACACTCCCACACTTGCAAAACTCTCCAATTCAATAGAAAATCGAATCAGAAAGCCGTTCAGAAAGATACTCAAACGAGAATTGAAAATATACGCAAACGATGTAAAGATACTCAGTTTGAAAAAAACACACTCCCACACTTGCAAAACTCTCAAATTCAATAGAAACTCGCATCAGAAAGCCTCACATAAAGATACTCAAACGAGAATTGAAAAGATACACAATTGGAATAGTAAAGATACGCAAACGATGTAAACATACTCAATTTGAAAGAAACACACTCCCACACTTCGAAAACTCTCAAATTCAATAGAAACTCGAATCAGAAAGCCGTTCAGAAAGATACTCAAACGACAATTGAAAAGATACACAATTGGAATAGTAAAGATACGCAAACGATGTAAACATACTCAATTTGAAAGAAACACACTCCCACACTTCGAAAACTCTCAAATTCAATAGAAACTCGCATCAGAAAGCCGTTCAGAAAGATACTGAAACGAGAATTGAAAAGATACACAATTGGAATAGTAAAGATACGCAAACGATGTAAAGATACTCAGTTTGAAAGAAACACACTCCCACACTTGCAAAACTCTCAAATTCTATAGAAACTCGCATCAGAAAGCCGTTCAGAAAGATACTCAAACGACAATTGAAAAGATACACAATTGGAATAGTAAATATACGCAAACGATGTAAAGATACTCAGTTTGAAAGAAACACACTCACACACTTGCAAAACTCCTAAATTCTATAGAAACTCGCATCAGAAAGCCGTTCAGAAAGATACTGAAACGAGAATTGAAAAGATACACAATTGGAATAGTAAAGATACGCAAACGATGTAAAGATACTCAGTTTGGAAGAAACACACTCCCACACTTGCAAAACTCTCAAATTCAATAGAAACTCGTATCAGAAAGCCTTACATAAAGATACTCAAACGAGAATTGAAAAGATACACAATTGGAATAGTAAAGATACGCAAACGATGTAAAGATACTCAGTTTGAAAGAAACACACTCCCACACTTGGAAAACTCTCAAATTCAATAGAAACTCGAATCAGAAAGCCGTTCAGAAAGATACTCAAACGAGAATTGAAAATATACACAATTGGAATAGTAAAGATACGCAAACAATGTAAATATACTCAGTTTGAAAAAAACACACTCCCACACTTGCAAAACTCTCAAATTCAATAGAAACTCGCATCAGAAAGCCTTACATAAAGATACTCAAACGACAATTGAAAAGATACACAATTGGAATAGTAAATATACGCAAACGATGTAAAGATACTCAGTTTGAAAGAAACACACTCCCACACTTGCAAAACTCTCCAATTCAATAGAAACTCGAATCAGAAAGCCGTTCAGAAAGATACTCAAACGAGAATTGAAAATATACGCAAACGATGTAAAGATACTCAGTTTGAAAAAAACACACTCCCACACTCGCAAAACTCTCAAATTCAATAGAAACTCGCATCAGAAAGCCTCACATAAAGATACTCAAACGAGAATTGAAAAGATACACAATTGGAATAGTAAAGATACGCAAACGATGTAAACATATTCAATTTGAAAGAAACACACTCCCACACTTGGAAAACTCTCAAATTCAATAGAAACTCGAATCAGAAAGCCGTTCAGAAAGATACTCAAACGAGAATTGAAAAGATACACAATTGGAATAGTAAATATACGAAACGATGTAGAGATACTCAATTTGAAAGAAACACACTCCCACACTTGCAAAACTCTCAAATTCAATAGAAACTCGCATCAGAAAGCCTTACATAAAGATACTCAAACGACAATTGAAAAGATACACAATTGGAATAGTAAATATACGAAACGATGTAGAGATACTCAGTTTGAAAGAAACACACTCCCACACTTGCAAAACTCTCAAATTCAATAGAAACTCGCATCAGAAAGCCTTACATAAAGATACTCAAACGACAATTGAAAAGATACACAATTGGAATAGTAAATATACGCAAACGATGTAAAGATACTCAGTTTGAAAGAAACACACTCCCACACTTGCAAAACTCTCCAATTCAATAGAAACTCGAATCAGAAAGCCGTTCAGAAAGATACTCAAACGAGAATTGAAAATATACGCAAACGATGTAAAGATACTCAGTTTGAAAAAAACACACTCCCACACTTGCAAAACTCTCAAATTCAATAGAAACTCGCATCAGAAAGCCTCACATAAAGATACTCAAAACGAGAATTGAAAAGATACACAATTGGAATAGTAAAGATACGCAAACGATGTAAACATACTCAATTTGAAAGAAACACACTCCCACACTTCGAAAACTCTCAAATTCAATAGAAACTCGAATCAGAAAGCCGTTCAGAAAGATACTCAAACGACAATTGAAAAGATACACAATTGGAATAGTAAAGATACGCAAACGATGTAAACATACTCAATTTGAAAGAAACACACTCCCACACTTCGAAAACTCTCAAATTCAATAGAAACTCGCATCAGAAAGCCGTTCAGAAAGATACTGAAACGAGAATTGAAAAGATACACAATTGGAATAGTAAAGATACGCAAACGATGTAAAGATACTCAGTTTGGAAGAAACACACTCCCACACTTGCAAAACTCTCAAATTCAATAGAAACTCGTATCAGAAAGCCTTACATAAAGATACTCAAACGAGAATTGAAAAGATACACAATTGGAATAGTAAAGATACGCAAACGATGTAAAGATACTCAGTTTGAAAGAAACACACTCCCACACTTGGAAAACTCTCAAATTCAATAGAAACTCGAATCAGAAAGCCGTTCAGAAAGATACTCAAACGAGAATTGAAAATATACACAATTGGAATAGTAAAGATACGCAAACAATGTAAAGATACTCAGTTTGAAAAAAACACACTCCCACACTTGCAAAACTCTCAAATTCAATAGAAACTCGCATCAGAAAGCCTTACATAAAGATACTCAAACGACAATTGAAAAGATACACAATTGGAATAGTAAATATACGCAAACGATGTACAGATACTCAGTTTGAAAGAAACACACTCCCACACTTGCAAAACTCTCCAATTCAATAGAAACTCGAATCAGAAAGCCGTTCAGAAAGATACTCAAACGAGAATTGAAAATATACGCAAACGATGTAAAGATACTCAGTTTGAAAAAAAACACACTCCCACACTTGCAAAACTCTCAAATTCAATAGAAACTCGCATCAGAAAGCCTCACATAAAGATACTCAAAAGAGAATTGAAAAGATACACAATTGGAATAGTAAAGATACGCAAACGATGTAAAGATACTCAGTTTGAAAGAAACACACTCCCACACTTGCAAAACTCTCAAATTCAATAGAAACTCGCATCAGAAAGCCTTACATAAAGATACTCAAACGAGAATTGAAAAGATACACAATTGGAATAGTAAATATACGCAACCGATGTAGAGATACTCAGTTTGAAAGAAACACACTCCCACACTTGCAAAACTCTCAAATTCAATAGAAACTCGCATCAGAAAGCCTTACATAAAGATACTCAAACGACAATTGAAAAGATACACAATTGGAATAGTAAATATACGAAACGATGTAGAGATACTCAGTTTGAAAGAAACACACTCCCACACTTGCAAAACTCTCAAATTCAATAGAAACTCGCATCAGAAAGCCTTACATAAAGATACTCAAACGACAATTGAAAAGATACACAATTGGAATAGTAAATATACGCAAACGATGTAAAGATACTCAGTTTGAAAGAAACACACTCCCACACTTGCAAAACTCTCCAATTCAATAGAAAATCGAATCAGAAAGCCGTTCAGAAAGATACTCAAACGAGAATTGAAAATATACGCAAACGATGTAAAGATACTCAGTTTGAAAAAAACACACTCCCACACTTGCAAAACTCTCAAATTCAATAGAAACTCGCATCAGAAAGCCTCACATAAAGATACTCAAACGAGAATTGAAAAGATACACAATTGGAATAGTAAAGATACGCAAATGATGTAAACATACTCAATTTGAAAGAAACACACTCCCACACTTCGAAAACTCTCAAATTCAATAGAAACTCGAATCAGAAAGCCGTTCAGAAAGATACTCAAACGACAATTGAAAAGATACACAATTGGAATAGTAAAGATACGCAAACGATGTAAACATACTCAATTTGAAAGAAACACACTCCCACACTTCGAAAACTCTCAAATTCAATAGAAACTCGCATCAGAAAGCCGTTCAGAAAGATACTGAAACGAGAATTGAAAAGATACACAATTGGAATAGTAAAGATACGCAAACGATGTAAAGATACTCAGTTTGAAAGAAACACACTCCCACACTTGCAAAACTCTCAAATTCTATAGAAACTCGCATCAGAAAGCCGTTCAGAAAGATACTCAAACGACAATTGAAAAGATACACAATTGGAATAGTAAATATACGCAAACGATGTAAAGATACTCAGTTTGAAAGAAACACACTCACACACTTGCAAAACTCTCAAATTCTATAGAAACTCGCATCAGAAAGCCGTTCAGAAAGATACTGAAACGAGAATTGAAAAGATACACAATTGGAATAGTAAAGATACGCAAACGATGTAAAGATACTCAGTTTGGAAGAAACACACTCCCACACTTGCAAAACTCTCAAATTCAATAGAAACTCGCTTCAGAAAGCCTTACAGAAAGATACTCAAACGAGAATTGAAAAGCTACACAATTGGAATAGTAAAGATACGCAAACGATGTAAAGATACTCAGTTTGAAAGAAACACACTCCCACACTTGCAAAACTCTCAAATTCAATAGTAACTCGCATCAGATAGCCTTACAGAAAGATACTCAAACGAGAATTGAAAAGATACACAATTGGAATAGTAAAGATACGCAAGCGATGTAAAGATACTCAGTTTGAAAGAAACACACTGCCACACTTGCAAAACTCTCAAATTCAATAGTAACTCGCATCATAAAGCCTTACAGAAAGATACTCAAACGAGAATTGAAAAGATACACAATTGGAATAGTAAAGATACGCAAACGATGTAAAGATACTCAGTTTGAAAGAAACACACTCCCACACTTGTAAAACTCTCAAATTCAATAGAAACTCGCTTCAGAAAGCCGTTCAGAAAGATACTCAAACGAGAATTGAAAAGATACACAATTTTAATGGTAAAGATACGCAAACGATGTAAAGATACTCAGTTTGAAAGAAACACACTCCCACACTTGCAAAACTCTCCAATTCAATAGAAACTCGAATCTGAAAGCCGTTCAGAAAGATACTCAAACGAGAATTGAAAAGATACACAATTGGAATAGTAAAGATACGCAAACGATGTAAAGATACTTAGTTTGAAAGAAACACACTCCCACACTTGCAAAACTCTCAAATTCAATAGTAACTCGCATCATAAAGCCTTACAGAAAGATACTCAAACGAGAATTGAAAAGATACACAATTGGAATAGTAAAGATACGCAAACGATGTAAAGATACTCAGTTTGAAAGAAACACACTCCCACACTTGCAAAACTCTCAAATTCAATAGAAACTCGAATCTGAAAGCCGTTCAGAAAGATACTCAAACGAGAATTGAAAAGATACACAATTGGAATAGTAAAGATACGCAAACGATGTAAAGATACTCAGTTTGAAAGAAACACACTCCCACACTTGCAAAACTCTCAAATTCAATAGAAACTCGCATCAGAAAGCCTTACAGAAAGATACTCAAACGAGAATTGAAAAGATACACAATTGGAATAGTAAAGATACGCAAACGATGTAAAGATACTCAGTTTGAAAGAAACACACTCCCACACTTGCAAAACTCTCAAATTCAATAGAAACTCGCATCAGAAAGCCTTACATAAAGATACTCAAACGAGAATTGAAAAGATACACAATTGGAATAGTAAAGATACGCAAACGATGTAAAGATACTCAGTTTGAAAGAAACACACTCCCACACTTGGAAAACTCTCAAATTCAATAGAAACTCGAATCAGAAAGCCGTTCAGAAAGATACTCAAACGAGAATTGAAAATATACACAATTTGAATAGTAAAGATACGCAAACGATGTAAAGATACTCAGTTTGAAAAAAACACACTCCCACACTTGCAAAACTCTCAAATTCAATAGAAACTCGCATCAGAAAGCCTTACATAAAGATACTCAAAAGAGAATTGAAAAGATACACAATTGGAATAGTAAAGATACGCAAACGATGTAAACATACTCAATTTGAAAGAAACACTCTCCCACACTTGGAAAACTCTCAAATTCAATAGAAACTCGAATCAGAAAGCCGTTCAGAAAGATACTCAAACGAGAATTGAAAATATACACAATTGGAATAGTAAAGATACGCAAACGATGTAAAGATACTCAGTTTGAAAAAAACACACTCCCACACTTGCAAAACTCTCAAATTCAATAGAAACTCGCATCAGAAAGCCTTACATAAAGATACTCAAACGACAATTGAAAAGATACACAATTGGAATAGTAAATATACGCAAACGATGTAAAGATACTCAGTTTGAAAGAAACACACTCCCACACTTGCAAAACTCTCAAATTCAATAGAAACTCGAATCTGAAAGCCGTTCAGAAAGATACTCAAACGAGAATTGAAAAGATACACAATTGGAATAGTAAAGATACGCAAACGATGTAAAGATACTCAGTTTGAAAGAAACACACTCCCACACTTGCAAAACTCTCAAATTCAATAGAAACTCGCATCAGAAAGCCTTACAGAAAGATACTCAAACGAGAACTGAAAAGATACACAATTGGAATAGTAAAGATACGCAAACGATGTAAAGATACTCAGTTTGAAAGAAACACACTCCCACACTTGCAAAACTCTCAAATTCAATAGAAACTCGCATCATAAAGCCTTACATAAAGATACTCAAACGAGAATTGAAAAGATACACAATTGGAATAGTAAAGATACGCAAACGATGTAAAGATACTCAGTTTGAAAGAAACACACTGCCACACTTGCAAAACTCTCAAATTCAATAGTAACTCGCATCATAAAGCCTTACAGAAAGATACTCAAACGAGAATTGAAAAGATACACAATTGGAATAGTAAAGATACGCAAACGATGTAAAGATACTCAGTTTGAAAGAAACACACTCTCACACTTGCAAAACTCTCAAATCCAATAGAAACTCGCATCAGAAAGCCGTTCAGAAAGATACTCAAACGAGAATTGAAAAGATACACAATTGGAATAGTAAAGATACGCAAACGATGTAAAGATACTCAGTTTGAAAGAAACACACTCCCACACTTGCAAAACTCTCAAATCCAATAGAAACTCGCATCAGAAAGCCCTACAGAAAGATACTCAAACGAGAATTGAAAAGATACACAATTGGAATAGTAAATAAACGCAACCGATGTAGAGATACTCAGTTTGAAAGAAACACACTCCTACACTTGCAAAACTCTCAAATTCAATAGAAACTCGCATCAGAAAGCCTTACAGAAAGATACTCAAACGAGAATTGAAAAGATACACAATTGGAATAGTAAAGATACGCAAACGATGTAAAGATACTCAGTTTGAAAGAAACACACTCCCACACTTGCAAAACTCTCAAATTCAATAGTAACTCGCATCAGATAGCCTTACAGAAAGATACTCAAACGAGAATTGAAAAGATACACAATTGGAATAGTAAAGATACGCAAGCGATGTAAAGATACTCAGTTTGAAAGAAACACACTCCCACACTTGTAAAACTCTCAAATTCAATAGAAACTCGCTTCAGAAAGCCGTTCAGAAAGATACTCAAACGAGAATTGAAAAGATACACAATTTTAATGGTAAAGATACGCAAACGATGTAAAGATACTCAGTTTGAAAGAAACACACTCCCACACTTGCAAAACTCTCCAATTCAATAGAAACTCGAATCTGAAAGCCGTTCAGAAAGATACTCAAACGAGAATTGAAAAGATACACAATTGGAATAGTAAAGATACGCAAACGATGTAAAGATACTTAGTTTGAAAGAAACACACTGCCACACTTGCAAAACTCTCAAATTCAATAGTAACCCGCATCATAAAGCCTTACAGAAAGATACTCAAACGAGAATTGAAAAGATACACAATTGGAATAGTAAAGATACGCAAACGATGTAAAGATACTCAGTTTGAAAGAAACACACTCCCACACTTGCAAAACTCTCAAATTCAATAGAAACTCGAATCTGAAAGCCGTTCAGAAAGATACTCAAACGAGAATTGAAAAGATACACAATTGGAATAGTAAAGATACGCAAACGATGTAAAGATACTCAGTTTGAAAGAAACACACTCCCACACTTGCAAAACTCTCAAATTCAATAGAAACTCGCATCAGAAAGCCTTACAGAAAGATACTCAAACGAGAATTGAAAAGATACACAATTGGAATAGTAAAGATACGCAAACGATGTAAAGATACTCAGTTTGAAAGAAACACACTCCCACACTTGCAAAACTCTCAAATTCAATAGAAACTCACATCAGAAAGCCTTACATAAAGATACTCAAACGAGAATTGAAAAGATACACAATTGGAATAGTAAAGATACGCAAACGATGTAAAGATACTCAGTTTGAAAGAAACACACTCCCACACTTGGAAAACTCTCAAATTCAATAGAAACTCGAATCAGAAAGCCGTTCAGAAAGATACTCAAACGAGAATTGAAAATATACACAATTTGAATAGTAAAGATACGCAAACGATGTAAAGATACTCAGTTTGAAAAAAACACACTCCCACACTTGCAAAACTCTCAAATTCAATAGTAACTCGCATCAGATAGCCTTACAGAAAGATACTCAAACGAGAATTGAAAAGATACACAATTGGAATAGTAAAGATACGCAAGCGATGTAAAGATACTCAGTTTGAAAGAAACACACTCCCACACTTGTAAAACTCTCAAATTCAATAGAAACTCGCTTCAGAAAGCCGTTCAGAAAGATACTCAAACGAGAATTGAAAAGATACACAATTTTAATGGTAAAGATACGCAAACGATGTAAAGATACTCAGTTTGAAAGAAACACACTCCCACACTTGCAAAACTCTCCAATTCAATAGAAACTCGAATCTGAAAGCCGTTCAGAAAGATACTCAAACGAGAATTGAAAAGATACACAATTGGAATAGTAAAGATACGCAAACGATGTAAAGATACTTAGTTTGAAAGAAACACACTGCCACACTTGCAAAACTCTCAAATTCAATAGTAACTCGCATCATAAAGCCTTACAGAAAGATACTCAAACGAGAATTGAAAAGATACACAATTGGAATAGTAAAGATACGCAAACGATGTAAAGATACTCAGTTTGAAAGAAACACACTCCCACACTTGCAAAACTCTCAAATTCAATAGAAACTCGAATCTGAAAGCCGTTCAGAAAGATACTCAAACGAGAATTGAAAAGATACACAATTGGAATAGTAAAGATACGCAAACGATGTAAAGATACTCAGTTTGAAAGAAACACACTCCCACACTTGCAAAACTCTCAAATTCAATAGAAACTCGCATCAGAAAGCCTTACAGAAAGATACTCAAACGAGAATTGAAAAGATACACAATTGGAATAGTAAAGATACGCAAACGATGTAAAGATACTCAGTTTGAAAGAAACACACTCCCA
Source organism: Argentina anserina (assembly GCF_933775445.1). Classification (NCBI taxonomy): domain Eukaryota; kingdom Viridiplantae; phylum Streptophyta; class Magnoliopsida; order Rosales; family Rosaceae; genus Argentina; species Argentina anserina. The sequence goes on from NW_026089448.1 coordinate 212,332, forward strand.
CACTTGCAAAACTCTCAAATTCAATAGAAACTCACATCAGAAAGCCTTACATAAAGATACTCAAACGAGAATTGAAAAGATACACAATTGGAATAGTAAAGATACGCAAACGATGTAAAGATACTCAGTTTGAAAGAAACACACTCCCACACTTGGAAAACTCTCAAATTCAATAGAAACTCGAATCAGAAAGCCGTTCAGAAAGATACTCAAACGAGAATTGAAAATATACACAATTTGAATAGTAAAGATACGCAAACGATGTAAAGATACTCAGTTTGAAAAAAACACACTCCCACACTTGCAAAACTCTCAAATTCAATAGAAACTCGCATCAGAAAGCCTTACATAAAGATACTCAAAAGAGAATTGAAAAGATACACAATTGGAATAGTAAAGATACGCAAACGATGTAAACATACTCAATTTGAAAGAAACACACTCCCACACTTGGAAAACTCTCAAATTCAATAGAAACTCGAATCAGAAAGCCGTTCAGAAAGATACTCAAACGAGAATTGAAAATATACACAATTGGAATAGTAAAGATACGCAAACGATGTAAAGATACTCAGTTTGAAAAAAACACACTCCCACACTTGCAAAACTCTCAAATTCAATAGAAACTCGCATCAGAAAGCCTTACATAAAGATACTCAAACGACAATTGAAAAGATACACAATTGGAATAGTAAATATACGCAAACGATGTAAAGATACTCAGTTTGAAAGAAACACACTCCCACACTTGCAAAACTCTCAAATTCAATAGAAACTCGAATCTGAAAGCCGTTCAGAAAGATACTCAAACGAGAATTGAAAAGATACACAATTGGAATAGTAAAGATACGCAAACGATGTAAAGATACTCAGTTTGAAAGAAACATACTCCCACACTTGCAAAACTCTCAAATTCAATAGAAACTCGCATCAGAAAGCCTTACAGAAAGATACTCAAACGAGAATTGAAAAGATACACAATTGGAATAGTAAAGATACGCAAACGATGTAAAGATACTCAGTTTGAAAGAAACACACTCCCACACTTGCAAAACTCTCAAATTCAATAGAAACTCGCATCATAAAGCCTTACATAAAGATACTCAAACGAGAATTGAAAAGATACACAATTGGAATAGTAAAGATACGCAAACGATGTAAAGATACTCAGTTTGAAAGAAACACACTCCCACACTTGCAAAACTCTCAAGTCCAATAGAAACTCGAATCAGAAAGCCGTTCAGAAAGATACTCAAACGAGAATTGAAAAGATACACAATTTGAATAGTAAAGATACGCAAACGATGTAAAGATACTCAGTTTGAAAGAAACACACTCCCACACTTGCAAAACTCTCAAATTCAATAGAAACTCGCATCAGAAAGCCTTACAGAAAGATACTCAAACGAGAATTGAAAAGATACACAATTGGAATAGTAAATATACGCAACCGATGTAGAGATACTCAGTTTGAAAGAAACACACTCCTACACTTGCAAAACTCTCAAATTCAATAGAAACTCGCATCAGAAAGCCTTACATTAAGATACTCAAACGACAATTGAAAAGATACACAATTGGAATAGTAAATATACGAAACGATGTAGAGATACTCAGTTTGAAAGAAACACACTCCCACACTTGCAAAACTCTGAAATTCAATAGAAACTCGCATCAGAAAGCCGTTCAGAAAGATACTCAAACGAGAATTGAAAAGATACACAATTGGAATAGTAAAGATACGCAAACGATGTAAAGATACTCAGTTTGAAAGAAACACACTGCCACACTTGCAAAACTCTCAAATTCAATAGAAACTCGAATCAGAAAGCCGTTCAGAAAGATACTCAAACGAGAATTTAAAAGATAGACAATTGGAATAGTAAAGATACGCAAACGATGTAAAGATACTCAGTTTGAAAGAAACACACTCCAACACTTGCAAAATTCTCAAATCCAATAGAAACTAGCATCAGAAAGCCGTTCAGAAAGATACTCAAACGAGAATTGAAAAGATACACAATTGGAATAGTAAAGATACGCAAACGATGTAAAGATACTCAGTTTGAAAGAAACACACTCCCACACTTGCAAAACTCTCAAATTCAATAGAAACATGCATCAGATAGCCTTACAGAAAGATACTCAAACGAGAATTGAAAAGATACACAATTGGAATAGTAAAGATACGCAAGCGATGTAAAGATACTCAATTTGAAAGAAACACACTCCCACACTTGTAAAACTCTCAAATTCAATAGAAACTCGCATCAGAAAGCCGTTCAGAAAGATACTCAAACGAGAATTGAAAAGATACACAATTTTAATAGTAAAGATACGCAAACGATGTAAAGATACTCAGTTTGAAAGAAACACACTGCCACACTTGCAAAACTCTCAAATTCAATAGAAACTCGCATCAGAAAGCCTTAAATAAAGATACTCAAATGACAATTGAAAAGATACACAATTGGAATAGTAAATATACGCAAACGATGTAAAGATACTCAGTTTGAAAGAAACACACTCCCACACTTGCAAAACTCTCAAATTCAATAGAAACTCGCATCAGAAAGCCTTACATAAAGATACTCAAACGACAATTGAAAAGATACACAATTGAAATAGTAAATATACGAAACGATGTAGAGATACTCAGTTTCAAAGAAACACACTCCCACACTTGCAAAACTCTCAAATTCAATAGAAACTCGCATCAGAAAGCCTTACATAAAGATACTCAAACGACAATTGAAAAGATACACAATTGGAATAGTAAATATACGAAACGCTGTAGAGATACTCAGTTTGAAAGAAACACACTCCCACACTTGCAAAACTCTCAAATTCAATAGAAACTCGCATCAGAAAGCCTTACATAAAGATACTCAAACGACAATTGAAAAGATACACAATTGGAATAGTAAAGATACGCAAACGATGTAAAGATACTCAGTTTGAAAGAAACACACTCCCACACTTGCAAAACTCTCAAATTGAATAGAAACTCGCATCAGAAAGCCTTACATAAAGATACTCAAACGAGAATTGAAAAGATACACAATTGGAATAGTAAAGATACGCAAACGATGTAAAGATACTCAGTTTGAAAGAAACACACTGCCACACTTGCAAAACTCTCAAATTCAATAGAAACTCGAATCAGAAAGCCGTTCAGAAAGATACTCAAACGAGAATTGAAAAGATAGACAATTGGAATAGTAAATATACGAAACGATGTAGAGATACTCAGTTTGAAAGAAACACACTCCCACACTTGCAAAACTCTCAAATTCAATAGAAACTCGAATCTGAAAGCCGTTCAGAAAGATACTCAAACGAGAATTGAAAAGATACACAATTGGAATAGTAAAGATACGCAAACGATGTAAAGATACTCAGTTTGAAAGAAACACAGTCCCACACTTGCAAAACTCTCAAATTCAATAGAAACTCGCATCAGAAAGCCTTACAGAAAGATACTCAAACGAGAATTGAAAAGATACACAATTGGAATAGTAAAGATACGCAAACGATGTAAAGATACTCAGTTTGAAAGAAACACACTCCCACACTTGCAAAACTCTCAAATTCAATAGAAACATGCATCAGATAGCCTTACAGAAAGATACTCAAACGAGAATTGAAAAGATACACAATTGGAATAGTAAAGATACGCAAACGATGTAGACATACTCAATTTGAAAGAAACACACTCCCACACTTGCAAAACTCTCAAATTCAATAGAAACTCGCATCAGAAAGCCTTACATAAAGATACTCAAACGACAATTGAAAAGATACACAATTGGAATAGTAAATATACGCAAACGATGTAAAGATACTCAGTTTGAAAGAAACACACTCCCACACTTGCAAAACTCTCAAATTCAATAGAAACTCGAATCTGAAAGCCGTTCAGAAAGATACTCAAACGAGAATTGAAAAGATACACAATTGGAATAGTAAAGATACGCAAACGATGTAAAGATACTCAGTTTGAAAGAAACACACTCCCACACTTGGAAAACTCTCAAATTCAATAGAAACTCGCATCAGAAAGCCTTACAGAAAGATACTCAAACGAGAATTGAAAAGATACACAATTGGAATAGTAAAGATACGCAAACGATGTAAAGATACTCAGTTTGAAAGAAACACACTCCCACACTTGCAAAACTCTCAAATTCAATAGAAACTCGCATCAGAAAGCCTTACATAAAGATACTCAAACGACAATTGAAAAGATACACAATTGGAATAGTAAATATACGCAAACGATGTAAAGATACTCAGTTTGAAAGAAACACACTCCCACACTTGCAAAACTCTCAAATTCAATAGAAACTCGAATCTGAAAGCCGTTCAGAAAGATACTCAAACGAGAATTGAAAAGATACACAATTGGAATAGTAAAGATACGCAAACGATGTAAAGATACTCAGTTTGAAAGAAACACACTCCCACACTTGCAAAACTCTCAAATTCAATAGAAACTCGCATCAGAAAGCCTTACAGAAAGATACTCAAACGAGAATTGAAAAGATACACAATTGGAATAGTAAAGATACGCAAACGATGTAAAGATACTCAGTTTGAAAGAAACACACTCCCACACTTGCAAAACTCTCAAATTCAATAGAAACTCGCATCATAAAGCCTTACATAAAGATACTCAAACGAGAATTGAAAAGATACACAATTGGAATAGTAAAGATACGCAAACGATGTAAAGATACTCAGTTTGAAAGAAACACACTCCCACACTTGCAAAACTCTCAAGTCCAATAGAAACTCGAATCAGAAAGCCGTTCAGAAAGATACTCAAACGAGAATTGAAAAGATACACAATTTGAATAGTAAAGATACGCAAACGATGTAAAGATACTCAGTTTGAAAGAAACACACTCCCACACTTGCAAAACTCTCAAATCCAATAGAAACTCGCATCAGAAAGCCCTACAGAAAGATACTCAAACGAGAATTGAAAAGATACACAATTGGAATAGTAAATATACGCAACCGATGTAGAGATACTCAGTTTGAAAGAAACACACTCCTACACTTGCAAAACTCTCAAATTCAATAGAAACTCGCATCAGAAAGCCTTACATTAAGATACTCAAACGACAATTGAAAAGATACACAATTGGAATAGTAAATATACGAAACGATGTAGAGATACTCAGTTTGAAAGAAACACACTCCCACACTTGCAAAACTCTGAAATTCAATAGAAACTCGCATCAGAAAGCCGTTCAGAAAGATACTCAAACGAGAATTGAAAAGATACACAATTGGAATAGTAAAGATACGCAAACGATGTAAAGATACTCAGTTTGAAAGAAACACACTGCCACACTTGCAAAACTCTCAAATTCAATAGAAACTCGAATCAGAAAGCCGTTCAGAAAGATACTCAAACGAGAATTTAAAAGATAGACAATTGGAATAGTAAAGATACGCAAACGATGTAAAGATACTCAGTTTGAAAGAAACACACTCCAACACTTGCAAAATTCTCAAATCCAATAGAAACTAGCATCAGAAAGCCGTTCAGAAAGATACTCAAACGAGAATTGAAAAGATACACAATTGGAATAGTAAAGATACGCAAACGATGTAAAGATACTCAGTTTGAAAGAAACACACTCCCACACTTGCAAAACTCTCAAATTCAATAGAAACATGCATCAGATAGCCTTACAGAAAGATACTCAAACGAGAATTGAAAAGATACACAATTGGAATAGTAAAGATACGCAAGCGATGTAAAGATACTCAATTTGAAAGAAACACACTCCCACACTTGTAAAACTCTCAAATTCAATAGAAACTCGCATCAGAAAGCCGTTCAGAAAGATACTCAAACGAGAATTGAAAAGATACACAATTTTAATAGTAAAGATACGCAAACGATGTAAAGATACTCAGTTTGAAAGAAACACACTGCCACACTTGCAAAACTCTCAAATTCAATAGAAACTCGCATCAGAAAGCCTTAAATAAAGATACTCAAATGACAATTGAAAAGATACACAATTGGAATAGTAAATATACGCAAACGATGTAAAGATACTCAGTTTGAAAGAAACACACTGCCACACTTGCAAAACTCTCAAATTCAATAGAAACTCGAATCAGAAAGCCTTACATAAAGATACTCAAACGACAATTGAAAAGATACACAATTGAAATAGTAAATATACGAAACGATGTAGAGATACTCAGTTTCAAAGAAACACACTCCCACACTTGCAAAACTCTCAAATTCAATAGAAACTCGCATCAGAAAGCCTTACATAAAGATACTCAAACGACAATTGAAAAGATACACAATTGGAATAGTAAATATACGAAACGCTGTAGAGATACTCAGTTTGAAAGAAACACACTCCCACACTTGCAAAACTCTCAAATTCAATAGAAACTCGCATCAGAAAGCCTTACATAAAGATACTCAAACGACAATTGAAAAGATACACAATTGGAATAGTAAAGATACGCAAGCGATGTAAAGATACTCAGTTTGAAAGAAACACACTCCCACACTTGCAAAACTCTCAAATTGAATAGAAACTCGCATCAGAAAGCCTTACATAAAGATACTCAAACGAGAATTGAAAAGATACACAATTGGAATAGTAAAGATACGCAAACGATGTAAAGATACTCAGTTTGAAAGAAACACACTGCCACACTTGCAAAACTCTCAAATTCAATAGAAACTCGAATCTGAAAGCCGTTCAGAAAGATACTCAAACGAGAATTGAAAAGATACACAATTGGAATAGTAAAGATACGCAAACGATGTAAAGATACTCAGTTTGAAAGAAACACAGTCCCACACTTGCAAAACTCTCAAATTCAATAGAAACTCGCATCAGAAAGCCTTACAGAAAGATACTCAAACGAGAATTGAAAAGATACACAATTGGAATAGTAAAGATACGCAAACGATCTAAAGATACTCAGTTTGAAAGAAACACACTCCCACACTTGCAAAACTCTCAAATTCAATAGAAACATGCATCAGATAGCCTTACAGAAAGATACTCAAACGAGAATTGAAAAGATACACAATTGGAATAGTAAAGATACGCAAACGATGTAGACATACTCAATTTGAAAGAAACACACTACCACACTTGCAAATCTCTCAAATTCAATAGAAACTCGCATCAGAAAGCCGTTCAGAAAGATACTCAAACGAGAATTGAAAAGATACACAATTGGAATAGTAAAGAAACGCAAGCGATGTAAAGATACTCAGTTTGAAAGAAACACATTCCCACACTTGCAAAACTCTCAAATTCAATAGAAACTCGCATCAGAAAGCCTTACATAAAGATACTCAAACGAGAATTGAAAAGATACACAATTGGAATAGTAAAGATACGCAAACGATGTAAAGATACTCAGTTTGAAAGAAACACACTCCCACACTTGCAAAACTCTCAAATTCAATAGAAACATGCATCAGATAGCCTTACAGAAAGATACTCAAACGAGAATTGAAAAGATACACAATTGGAATAGTAAAGATACGCAAGCGATGTAAAGATACTCAGTTTGAAAGAAACACACTCCCACACTTGTAAAACTCTCAAATTCAATAGAAACTCGCATCAGAAAGCCGTTCAGAAAGATACTCAAACGAGAATTGAAAAGATACACAATTTTAATAGTAAAGATACGCAAACGATGTAAAGATACTCAGTTTGAAAGAAACACACTCCCACACTTGCAAAACTCTCAAATTCAATAGAAACTCGCATCAGAAAGCCTTAAATAAAGATACTCAAATGACAATTGAAAAGATACACAATTGGAATAGTAAATATACGCAAACGATGTAAAGATACTCAGTTTGAAAGAAACACACTCCCACACTTGCAAAACTCTCAAATTCAATAGAAACTCGCATCAGAAAGCCTTACATAAAGATACTCAAACGACAATTGAAAAGATACACAATTGAAATAGTAAATATACGAAACGATGTAGAGATACTCAGTTTCAAAGAAACACACTCCCACACTTGCAAAACTCTCAAATTGAATAGAAACTCGCATCAGAAAGCCTTACATAAAGATACTCAAACGAGAATTGAAAAGATACACAATTGGAATAGTAAAGATACGCAAACGATGTAAAGATACTCAGTTTGAAAGAAACACACTGCCACACTTGCAAAACTCTCAAATTCAATAGAAACTCGAATCAGAAAGCCGTTCAGAAAGATACTCAAACGACAATTGAAAAGATACACAATTGGAATAGTAAATATACGCAAACGATGTAAAGATACTCAGTTTGAAAGAAACACACTCCCACACTTGCAAAACTCTCAAATTCAATAGAAACTCGAATCTGAAAGCCGTTCAGAAAGATACTCAAACGAGAATTGAAAAGATACACAATTGGAATAGTAAAGATACGCAAACGATGTAAAGATACTCAGTTTGAAAGAAACACACTCCCACACTTGGAAAACTCTCAAATTCAATAGAAACTCGCATCAGAAAGCCTTAAATAAAGATACTCAAACGAGAATTGAAAAGATACACAATTGGAATAGTAAAGATACGCAAACGATGTAAAGATACTCAGTTTGAAAGAAACACACTCCCACACTTGCAAAACTCTCAAATTCAATAGAAACTCGCATCAGAAAGCCTTACATAAAGATACTCAAACGACAATTGAAAAGATACACAATTGGAATAGTAAATATACGCAAACGATGTAAAGATACTCAGTTTGAAAGAAACACACTCCCACACTTGCAAAACTCTCAAATTCAATAGAAACTCGAATCTGAAAGCCGTTCAGAAAGATACTCAAACGAGAATTGAAAAGATACACAATTGGAATAGTAAAGATACGCAAACGATGTAAAGATACTCAGTTTGAAAGAAACACACTCCCACACTTGCAAAACTCTCAAATTCAATAGAAACTCGCATCAGAAAGCCTTACAGAAAGATACTCAAACGAGAATTGAAAAGATACACAATTGGAATAGTAAAGATACGCAAACGATGTAAAGATACTCAGTTTGAAAGAAACACACTCCCACACTTGCAAAACTCTCAAATTCAATAGAAACTCGCATCATAAAGCCTTACATAAAGATACTCAAACGAGAATTGAAAAGATACACAATTGGAATAGTAAAGATACGCAAACGATGTAAAGATACTCAGTTTGAAAGAAACACACTCCCACACTTGCAAAACTCTCAAGTCCAATAGAAACTCGAATCAGAAAGCCGTTCAGAAAGATACTCAAACGAGAATTGAAAAGATACACAATTTGAATAGTAAAGATACGCAAACGATGTAAAGATACTCAGTTTGAAAGAAACACACTCCCACACTTGCAAAACTCTCAAATTCAATAGAAACTCGCATCAGAAAGCCCTACAGAAAGATACTCAAACGAGAATTGAAAAGATACACAATTGGAATAGTAAATATACGCAACCGATGTAGAGATACTCAGTTTGAAAGAAACACACTCCTACACTTGCAAAACTCTCAAATTCAATAGAAACTCGCATCAGAAAGCCTTACATTAAGATACTCAAACGACAATTGAAAAGATACACAATTGGAATAGTAAATATACGAAACGATGTAGAGATACTCAGTTTGAAAGAAACACACTCCCACACTTGCAAAACTCTGAAATTCAATAGAAACTCGCATCAGAAAGCCGTTCAGAAAGATACTCAAACGAGAATTGAAAAGATACACAATTGGAATAGTAAAGATACGCAAACGATGTAAAGATACTCAGTTTGAAAGAAACACACTGCCACACTTGCAAAACTCTCAAATTCAATAGAAACTCGAATCAGAAAGCCGTTCAGAAAGATACTCAAACGAGAATTTAAAAGATAGACAATTGGAATAGTAAAGATACGCAAACGATGTAAAGATACTCAGTTTGAAAGAAACACACTCCAACACTTGCAAAATTCTCAAATCCAATAGAAACTAGCATCAGAAAGCCGTTCAGAAAGATACTCAAACGAGAATTGAAAAGATACACAATTGGAATAGTAAAGATACGCAAACGATGTAAAGATACTCAGTTTGAAAGAAACACACTCCCACACTTGCAAAACTCTCAAATTCAATAGAAACATGCATCAGATAGCCTTACAGAAAGATACTCAAACGAGAATTGAAAAGATACACAATTGGAATAGTAAAGATACGCAAGCGATGTAAAGATACTCAATTTGAAAGAAACACACTCCCACACTTGTAAAACTCTCAAATTCAATAGAAACTCGCATCAGAAAGCCGTTCAGAAAGATACTCAAACGAGAATTGAAAAGATACACAATTTTAATAGTAAAGATACGCAAACGATGTAAAGATACTCAGTTTGAAAGAAACACACTGCCACACTTGCAAAACTCTCAAATTCAATAGAAACTCGCATCAGAAAGCCTTAAATAAAGATACTCAAATGACAATTGAAAAGATACACAATTGGAATAGTAAATATACGCAAACGATGTAAAGATACTCAGTTTGAAAGAAACACACTCCCACACTTGCAAAACTCTCAAATTCAATAGAAACTCGCATCAGAAAGCCTTACATAAAGATACTCAAACGACAATTGAAAAGATACACAATTGAAATAGTAAATATACGAAACGATGTAGAGATACTCAGTTTCAAAGAAACACACTCCCACACTTGCAAAACTCTCAAATTCAATAGAAACTCGCATCAGAAAGCTTTACATAAAGATACTCAAACGACAATTGAAAAGATACACAATTGGAATAGTAAATATACGAAACGCTGTAGAGATACTCAGTTTGAAAGAAACACACTCCCACACTTGCAAAACTCTCAAATTCAATAGAAACTCGCATCAGAAAGCCTTACATAAAGATACTCAAACGACAATTGAAAAGATACACAATTGGAATAGTAAAGATACGCAAGCGATGTAAAGATACTCAGTTTGAAAGAAACACACTCCCACACTTGCAAAACTCTCAAATTGAATAGAAACTCGCATCAGAAAGCCTTACATAAAGATACTCAAACGAGAATTGAAAAGATACACAATTGGAATAGTAAAGATACGCAAACGATGTAAAGATACTCAGTTTGAAAGAAACACACTGCCACACTTGCAAAACTCTCAAATTCAATAGAAACTCGAATCAGAAAGCCGTTCAGAAAGATACTCAAACGAGAATTGAAAAGATAGACAATTGGAATAGTAAATATACGAAACGATGTAGAGATACTCAGTTTGAAAGAAACACACTCCCACACTTGCAAAACTCTCAAATTCAATAGAAACTCGAATCTGAAAGCCGTTCAGAAAGATACTCAAACGAGAATTGAAAAGATACACAATTGGAATAGTAAAGATACGCAAACGATGTAAAGATACTCAGTTTGAAAGAAACACAGTCCCACACTTGCAAAACTCTCAAATTCAATAGAAACTCGCATCAGAAAGCCTTACAGAAAGATACTCAAACGAGAATTGAAAAGATACACAATTGGAATAGTAAAGATACGCAAACGATCTAAAGATACTCAGTTTGAAAGAAACACACTCCCACACTTGCAAAACTCTCAAATTCAATAGAAACATGCATCAGATAGCCTTACAGAAAGATACTCAAACGAGAATTGAAAAGATACACAATTGGAATAGTAAAGATACGCAAACGATGTAAACATACTCAATTTGAAAGAAACACACTACCACACTTGCAAATCTCTCAAATTCAATAGAAACTCGCATCAGAAAGCCGTTCAGAAAGATACTCAAACGAGAATTGAAAAGATACACAATTGGAATAGTAAAGAAACGCAAGCGATGTAAAGATACTCAGTTTGAAAGAAACACATTCCCACACTTGCAAAACTCTCAAATTCAATAGAAACTCGCATCAGAAAGCCTTACATAAAGATACTCAAACGAGAATTGAAAAGATACACAATTGGAATAGTAAAGATACGCAAACGATGTAAAGATACTCAGTTTGAAAGAAACACACTCCCACACTTGCAAAACTCTCAAATTCAATAGAAACATGCATCAGATAGCCTTACAGAAAGATACTCAAACGAGAATTGAAAAGATACACAATTGGAATAGTAAAGATACGCAAGCGATGTAAAGATACTCAGTTTGAAAGAAACACACTCCCACACTTGTAAAACTCTCAAATTCAATAGAAACTCGCATCAGAAAGCCGTTCAGAAAGATACTCAAACGAGAATTGAAAAGATACACAATTTTAATAGTAAAGATACGCAAACGATGTAAAGATACTCAGTTTGAAAGAAACACACTGCCACACTTGCAAAACTCTCAAATTCAATAGAAACTCGCATCAGAAAGCCTTAAATAAAGATACTCAAATGACAATTGAAAAGATACACAATTGGAATAGTAAATATACGCAAACGATGTAAAGATACTCAGTTTGAAAGAAACACACTCCCACACTTGCAAAACTCTCAAATTCAATAGAAACTCGCATCAGAAAGCCTTACATAAAGATACTCAAACGACAATTGAAAAGATACACAATTGAAATAGTAAATATACGAAACGATGTAGAGATACTCAGTTTTAAAGAAACACACTCCCACACTTGCAAAACTCTCAAATTCAATAGAAACTCGCATCAGAAAGCCTTACATAAAGATACTCAAACGACAATTGAAAAGATACACAATTGGAATAGTAAATATACGAAACGCTGTAGAGATACTCAGTTTGAAAGAAACACACTCCCACACTTGCAAAACTCTCAAATTCAATAGAAACTCGCATCAGAAAGCCTTACATAAAGATACTCAAAAGAGAATTGAAAAGATACACAATTGGAATAGTAAATATACGCAAACAATGTAAAGATACTCAGTTTGAAAAAAACACACTCCCACACTTGCAAAACTCTCAAATTCAATAGAAACTCGAATCAGAAATCCGTTCAGAAAGATACTCAAACGAGAATTGAAAAGATACACAATTGGAATAGTAAAGATACGCAAACGATGTAAACATACTCAATTTGAAAGAAACACACTCCCACACTTGCAAAACTCTGAAATTCAATAGTAACTCGGATCATAAAGCCTTAAATAAAGATACTCAAACGACAATTGAAAAGATACACAATTGGAATAGTAAATATACGCAAACGATGTAAAGATACTCAGTTTGAAAGAAACACACTCCCACACTTGCAAAACTCTCAAATTCAATAGAAACTCGCATCAGAAAGCCTTACAGAAAGATACTCAAACGAGAATTGAAAAGATACACAATTGGAATAGTAAAGATACGCAAACGATGTAAAGATACTCAGTTTGAAAGAAACACACTCCCACACTTGCAAAACTCTCAAATTCAATAGAAACTCGCATCAGAAAGCCTTACATAAAGATACTCAAACGAGAATTGAAAAGATACACAATTGGAATAGTAAAGATACGCAAACGAGGTAACGATACTCAGTTTGAAAGAAACACACTGCCACACTTGCAAAACTCTCAAATTCAATAGAAACTCGCATCAGAAAGCCTTACATAAAGATACTCAAACGAGAATTGAAAAGATACACAATTGGAATAGTAAAGATACGCAAACGATGTAAAGATACTCAGTTTGAAAGAAACACACTCCCACACTTGCCAAACTCTCAAATTCAATAGAAACTCGAATCAGAAAGCCGTTCAGAAAGATACTCAAACGAGAATTGAAAAGATACACAATTGGAATAGTAAAGATACGCAAACGATGTAAAGATACTCAGTTTGAAAGAAACACACTCCCACACTTGCAAAACTCTCAAATTCAAAAGAAACTCGCATCAGAAAGCCTTACATAAAGATACTCAAACGACAATTGAAAAGATACACAATTGGAATAGTAAATATACGAAACGATGTAGAGATACTCAGTTTGAAAGAAACACACTCCCACACTTGCAAAACTCTCAAATTCTATAGAAACTCGCATCAGAAAGCCTTACATAAAGATACTCAAACGACAATTGAAAAGATACACAATTGGAATAGTAAATATACGCAAACAATGTAAAGATACTCAGTTTGAAAGAAACACACTCCCACAGTTGCAAAACTCTCAAATTGAATAGAAACTCGCATCAGAAAGCCTTACATAAAGATACTCAAACGAGAATTGAAAAGATACACAATTGGAATAGTAAAGATACGCAAACGATGTAAAGATACTCAGTTTGAAAGAAACACACTCCCACACTTGCAAAACTCTCAAATTCTATAGAAACTCTCATCAGAAAGCCTTACATAAAGATACTCAAACGACAATTGAAAAGATACACAATTGGAATAGTAAATATACGCAAACAATGTAAAGATACTCAGTTTGAAAGAAACACACTCCCACACTTGCAAAACTCTCAAATTCAATAGAAACTCGAATCAGAAATCCGTTCAGAAAGATACTCAAACGAGAATTGAAAAGATACACAATTGGAATAGTAAAGATACGCAAACGATGTAAACATACTCAATTTGAAAGAAACACACTCCCACACTTGCAAAACTCTGAAATTCAATAGTGACTCGGATCATAAAGCCTTAAATAAAGATACTCAAACGACAATTGAAAAGATACACAATTGGAATAGTAAATATACGCAAACGATGTAAAGATACTCAGTTTGAAAGAAACACACTCCCACACTTGCAAAACTCTCAAATTCAATAGAAACTCGCATCAGAAAGCCTTACAGAAAGATACTCAAACGAGAATTGAAAAGATACACAATTGGAATAGTAAAGATACGCAAACGATGTAAACATACTCAATTTGAAAGAAACACACTGCCACACTTGCAAAACTCTCAAATTTAATAGAAACTCGCATCAGAAAGCCTTACAGAAAGATACTCAAACGAGAATTGAAAAGATACACAATTGGAATAGTAAAGATACGCAAACGTAGTAAACATACTCAATTTGAAAGAAACACACTCCCACACTTCCAAAACTCTCAAATTCAATAGAAACTCGAATCTGAAAGCCGTTCAGAAAGATACTCAAACGAGAATTGAAAAGATACACAATTGGAATAGTAAAGATACGCAAACGATGTAAACATACTCAGTTTGAAAGAAACACACTCCCACACTTGCAAAACTCTGAAATTCAATAGTGACTCGGATCATAAAGCCTTAAATAAAGATACTCAAACGACAATTGAAAAGATACACAATTCGAATAGTAAATATACGCAAACGATGTAAAGATACTCAGTTTGAAAGAAACACACTCCCACACTTGCAAAACTCTCAAATTCAATAGAAACTCGCATCAGAAAGCCTTACAGAAAGATACTCAAACGAGAATTGAAAAGATACACAATTGGAATAGTAAAGATACGCAAACGATGTAAACATACTCAATTTGAAAGAAACACACTAACACACTTGCAAAACTCTCAAATTCAATAGAAACTCGCATCAGAAAGCCTTACATAAAGATACTCAAACGAGAATTGAAAAGATACACAATTGGAATAGTAAAGATACGCAAACGAGGTAACGATACTCAGTTTGAAAGAAACACACTGCCACACTTGCAAAACTCTCAAATTCAATAGAAACTCGCATCAGAAAGCCTTACATAAAGATACTCAAACGAGAATTGAAAAGATACACAATTGGAATAGTAAAGATACGCAAACGATGTAAAGATACTCAGTTTGAAAGAAACACACTCCCACACTTGCCAAACTCTCAAATTCAATAGAAACTCGAATCAGAAAGCCGTTCAGAAAGATACTCAAACGAGAATTGAAAAGATACACAATTGGAATAGTAAAGATACGCAAACGATGTAAAGATACTCAGTTTGAAAGAAACACACTCCCACACTTGCAAAACTCTCAAATTCTATAGAAACTCGCATCAGAAAGCCTTACATAAAGATACTCAAACGACAATTGAAAAGATACACAATTGGAATAGTAAATATACGCAAACAATGTAAAGATACTCAGTTTGAAAGAAACACACTCCCACACTTGCAAAACTCTCAAATTCAATAGAAACTCGAATCAGAAATCCGTTCAGAAAGATACTCAAACGAGAATTGAAAAGATACACAATTGGAATAGTAAAGATACGCAAACGATGTAAACATACTCAATTTGAAAGAAACACACTCCCACACTTGCAAAACTCTGAAATTCAATAGTAACTCGGATCATAAAGCCTTAAATAAAGATACTCAAACGACAATTGAAAAGATACACAATTGGAATAGTAAATATACGCAAACGATGTAAAGATACTCAGTTTGAAAGAAACACACTGCCACACTTGCAAAACTCTCAAATTCAATAGAAACTCGCATCAGAAAGCCTTACATAAAGATACTCAAACGAGAATTGAAAAGATACACAATTGGAATAGTAAAGATACGCAAACGATGTAAAGATACTCAGTTTGAAAGAAACACACTCCCACACTTGCCAAACTCTCAAATTCAATAGAAACTCGAATCAGAAAGCCGTTCAGAAAGATACTCAAACGAGAATTGAAAAGATACACAATTGGAATAGTAAAGATACGCAAACGATGTAAAGATACTCAGTTTGAAAGAAACACACTCCCACACTTGCAAAACTCTCAAATTCTATAGAAACTCGCATCAGAAAGCCTTACATAAAGATACTCAAACGACAATTGAAAAGATACACAATTGGAATAGTAAATATACGCAAACAATGTAAAGATACTCAGTTTGAAAGAAACACACTCCCACACTTGCAAAACTCTCAAATTCAATAGAAACTCGAATCAGAAATCCGTTCAGAAAGATACTCAAACGAGAATTGAAAAGATACACAATTGGAATAGTAAAGATACGCAAACGATGTAAACATACTCAATTTGAAAGAAACACACTAACACACTTGCAAAACTCTCAAATTCAATAGAAACTCGCATCAGAAAGCCTTACATAAAGATACTCAAACGAGAATTGAAAAGATACACAATTGGAATAGTAAAGATACGCAAACGAGGTAACGATACTCAGTTTGAAAGAAACACACTGCCACACTTGCAAAACTCTCAAATTCAATAGAAACTCGCATCAGAAAGCCTTACATAAAGATACTCAAACGAGAATTGAAAAGATACACAATTGGAATAGTAAAGATACGCAAACGATGTAAAGATACTCAATTTGAAAGAAACACACTGCCACACTTGCAAAACTCTCAAATTTAATAGAAACTCGCATCAGAAAGCCTTACAGAAAGATACTCAAACGAGAATTGAAAAGATACACAATTGGAATAGTAAAGATACGCAAACGATGTAAACATACTCAATTTGAAAGAAACACACTCCCACACTTGCAAAACTCTGAAATTCAATAGTGACTCGGATCATAAAGCCTTAAATAAAGATACTCAAACGACAATTGAAAAGATACACAATTGGAATAGTAAATATACGCAAACGATGTAAAGATACTCAGTTTGAAAGAAACACACTCCCACACTTGCAAAACTCTCAAATTCAATAAAAACTCGCATCAGAAAGCCTTACAGAAACATACTCAAACGAGAATTGAAAAGATACACAATTGGAATAGTAAAGATACGCAAACGATGTAAACATACTCAATTTGAAAGAAACACACTGCCACACTTGCAAAACTCTCAAATTTAATAGAAACTCGCATCAGAAAGCCTTACAGAAAGATACTCAAACGAGAATTGAAAAGATACACAATTGGAATAGTAAAGATACGCAAACGTAGTAAACATACTCAATTTGAAAGAAACACACTCCCACACTTCCAAAACTCTCAAATTCAATAGAAACTCGAATCTGAAAGCCGTTCAGAAAGATACTCAAACGAGAATTGAAAAGATACACAATTGGAATAGTAAAGATACGCAAACGATGTAAAGATACTCAGTTTGAAAGAAACACACTCCCACACTTGCAAAACTCTCAAATTCAATAGAAACTAGCATCAGAAAGCCGTTTAGAAAGATACTCAAACGAGAATTGAAAAGATACAAAATTGGAATAGTAAAGATACGCAAACGAGGTAACGATACTCAGTTTGAAAGAAACACACTCCAACACTTGCAAAATTCTCAAATTCAATAGAAACTCGCATCAGATAGCCTTACAGAAAGATACTCAAACGAGAATTGAAAAGATACACAATTGGAATAGTAAAGATACGCAAACGATGTAAAGATACTCAGTTTGAAAGAAACACACAGCCACACTTGCAAAACTCTCAAATTCAATAGTAACTCGCATCATAAAGCCTTACAGAAAGATACTCAAACGAGAATTGAAAAGATACACAATTGGAATAGTAAAGATACGCAAACGTAGTAAACATACTCAATTTGAAAGAAACACACTCCCACACTTCCAAAACTCTCAAATTCAATAGAAACTCGAATCTAAAAGCCGTTCAGAAAGATACTCAAACGAGAATTGAAAAGATACACAATTGGAATAGTAAAGATACGCAAACGATGTAAAGATACTCAGTTTGAAAGAAACACACTCCCACACTTGCAAAACTCTCAAATTCAATAGAAACTAGCATCAGAAAGCCGTTTAGAAAGATACTCAAACGAGAATTGAAAAGATACAAAATTGGAATAGTAAAGATACGCATACGAGGTAACGATACTCAGTTTGAAAGAAACACACTCCAACACTTGCAAAATTCTCAAATTCAATAGAAACTCGCATCAGATAGCCTTACAGAAAGATACTCAAACGAGAATTGAAAAGATACACAATTGGAATAGTAAAGATACGCAAACGATGTAAAGATACTCAGTTTGAAAGAAACACACAGCCACACTTGCAAAACTCTCAAATTCAATAGTAACTCGTATCATAAAGCCTTACAGAAAGATACTCAAACGAGAATTGAAAAGATACACAATTGGAATAGTAAAGATACGCAAACGTAGTAAACATACTCAATTTGAAAGAAACACACTCCCACACTTGCAAAACTCTCAAATTCAATAGAAACTCGAATCAGAAAGCCGTTCAGAAAGATACTCAAACGAGAATTGAAAAGATACACAATTGGAATAGTAAATATACGCAAACGATGTAAAGATACTCAGTTTGAAAGAAACACACTCCCACACTTGCAAAACTCTCAAATTCAATAGAAACTCGCATCAGAAAGCCTTACATAAAGATACTCAAACGAGAATTGAAAAGATACACAATTGGAATAGTAAAGATACGCAAACGAGGTAACGATACTCAGTTTGAAAGAAACACACTGCCACACTTGCAAAACTCTCAAATTCAATAGAAACTCGCATCAGAAAGCTATACATAAAGATACTCAAACGAGAATTGAAAAGATACACAATTGGAATAGTAAAGATACGCAAACGATGTAAAGATACTCAGTTTGAAAGAAACACACTCCCACACTTGCAAAACTCTCAAATTCAATAGAAACTCGCATCAGAAAGCCTTACAGAAAGATACTCAAACGAGAATTGAAAAGATACACAATTGGAATAGTGAAGATACGCAAACGATGTAAACATACTCAATTTTAAAGAAACACACTGCCACACTTGCAAAACTCTCAAATTCAATAAAAACTCGCATCAGAAAGCCGTTCAGAAAGATACTCAAACGAGAATTGAAAAGATACACAATTGGAATAGTGAAGATACGCAAACGATGTAAACATACTCAATTTTAAAGAAACACACTGCCACACTTGCAAAACTCTCAAATTCAATAGAAACTCGCATCAGAAAGCCGTTCAGAAAGATACTCAAACGAGAATTGAAAAGATACACAATTGGAATAGTAAAGAAACGCAAACGATGTAAACATACTCAGTTTGAAAGAAACACACTCCCACACCTGCAAAACTCTCAAATTCAATAGAAACTCGCATCAGAAAGCCTTACAGAAAGATACTCAAACGAGAATTGAAAAGATACACAATTGGAATAGTAAAGATACGCAAACGATGTAAACATACTCAATTTGAAAGAAACACACTGCCACACTTGCAAAACTCTCAAATTTAATAGAAACTCGCATCAGAAAGCCTTACATAAAGATACTCAAACGAGAGTTGAAAAGATACACAATTGGAATAGTAAAGATACGCAAACGATGTAAAGATACTCAGTTTGAAAGAAACACACTCCCACACTTGCAAAACTCTCAAATTCAATAGAAACTCGCATCAGATAGACTTACAGAAAGGTACTCAAACGAGAATTGAATAGATACACAATTTGAATAGTAAAGATACGCAAGCGATGTAAAGATACTCAGTTTGAAGGAAACACACTCCCACACTTGTACAACTCTCAAATTCAATAGAAACTCGCATCAGAAAGCCGTTCAGAAAGATACTCAAACGAGAATTGAAAAGATACACAATTTTAATAGTAAAGATACGCAAACGATGTAAAGATACTCAGTTTGAAAGAAACACACTCCCACACTTACAAAACTCTTAAATTCAATAGAAACTCGAATCAGAAAACCATTCAGAAAGATACTCAAACGAGAATTGAAAATATACACAATTGGAATAGTAAAGATACGCAAACGATGTAAACATACTCAATTTGAAAGAAACACACTGCCACACTTGCAAAACTCTCAAATTCAATAGAAACTCGCATCAGAAAGCCTTACATAAAGATACTCAAACGACAATTGAAAAGATACACAATTGGAATAGTAAATATACGCAAACGATGTAAAGATACTCAGTTTGAAAGAAACACACTCCCACACTTGCAAAACTCTCAAATTCAATAGAAACTCGCATCAGAAAGCCGTTCAGAAAGATACTCAAACGAGAATTGAAAAGATACACAATTGGAATAGTAAAGATACGCAAACGATGTAAAGATACTCAGTTTGAAAGAAACACACTCCCACACCTGCAAAACTCTAAAATTCAATAGAAACTCGCATCAGAAAGCCTTACAGAAAGATACTCAAACGAGAATTGAAAAGATACACAATTGGAATAGTGAAGATACGCAAACGATGTAAACATACTCAATTTGAAAGAAACACACTGCCACACTTGCAAAACTCTCAAATTCAATAGAAACTCGCATCAGAAAGCCGTTCAGAAAGATACTCAAACGAGAATTGAAAAGATACACAATTGGAATAGTAAAGAAACGCAAACGATGTAAACATACTCAGTTTGAAAGAAACACACTCCCACACCTGCAAAACTCTCAAATTCAATAGAAACTCGCATCAGAAAGCCTTACAGAAAGATACTCAAACGAGAATTGAAAAGATACACAATTGGAATAGTAAAGATACGCAAACGATGTAAACATACTCAATTTGAAAGAAACACACTGCCACACTTGCAAAACTCTCAAATTTAATAGAAACTCGCATCAGAAAGCCTTACATAAAGATACTCAAACGAGAGTTGAAAAGATACACAATTGGAATAGTAAAGATACGCAAACGATGTAAAGATACTCAGTTTGAAAGAAACACACTCCCACACTTGCAAAACTCTCAAATTCAATAGAAACTCGCATCAGATAGACTTACAGAAAGGTACTCAAACGAGAATTCAATAGATACACAATTTGAATAGTAAAGATACGCAAGCGATGTAAAGATACTCAGTTTGAAGGAAACACACTCCCACACTTGTAAAACTCTCAAATTCAATAGAAACTCGCATCAGAAAGCCGTTCAGAAAGATACTCAAACGAGAATTGAAAAGATACACAATTTTAATAGTAAAGATACGCAAACGATGTAAAGATACTCAGTTTGAAAGAAACACACTCCCACACTTGCAAAACTCTTAAATTCAATAGAAACTCGAATCAGAAAGCCGTTCAGAAAGATACTCAAACGAGAATTGAAAATATACACAATTGGAATAGTAAAGATACGCAAACGATGTAAACATACTCAATTTGAAAGAAACACACTGCCACACTTGCAAAACTCTCAAATTCAATAGAAACTCGCATCAGAAAGCCTTACATAAAGATACTCAAACGACAATTGAAAAGATACACAATTGGAATAGTAAATATACGCAAACGATGTAAAGATACTCAGTTTGAAAGAAACACACTCCCACACTTGCAAAACTCTCAAATTCAATAGAAACTCGCATCAGAAAGCCGTTCAGAAAGATACTCAAACGAGAATTGAAAAGATACACAATTGGAATAGTAAAGATACGCAAACGATGTAAAGATACTCAGTTTGAAAGAAACACACTCCCACACCTGCAAAACTCTCAAATTCAATAGAAACTCGCATCAGAAAGCCTTACAGAAAGATACTCAAACGAGAATTGAAAAGATACACAATTGGAATAGTGAAGATACGCAAACGATGTAAACATACTCAATTTGAAAGAAACACACTGCCACACTTGCAAAACTCTCAAATTCAATAGAAACTCGCATCAGAAAGCCGTTCAGAAAGATACTCAAACGAGAATTGAAAAGATACACAATTGCAATAGTAAAGAAACGCAAACGATGTAAACATACTCAGTTTGAAAGAAACACACTCCCACACCTGCAAAACTCTCAAATTCAATAGAAACTCGCATCAGAAAGCCTTACAGAAAGATACTCAAACGAGAATTGAAAAGATACACAATTGGAATAGTAAAGATACGCAAACGATGTAAACATACTCAATTTGAAAGAAACACACTGCCACACTTGCAAAACTCTCAAATTTAATAGAAACTCGCATCAGAAAGCCTTACATAAAGATACTCAAACGAGAATTGAAAAGATACACAATTGGAATAGTAAAGATACGCAAACGATGTAAAGATACTCAGTTTGAAAGAAACACACTCCCACACTTGCAAAACTCTCAAATTCAATAGAAACTCGCATCAGATAGACTTACAGAAAGGTACTCAAACGAGAATTCAATAGATACACAATTTGAATAGTAAAGATACGCAAGCGATGTAAAGATACTCAGTTTGAAGGAAACACACTCCCACACTTGTAAAACTCTCAAATTCAATAGAAACTCGCATCAGAAAGCCGTTCAGAAAGATACTCAAACGAGAATTGAAAAGATACACAATTTTAATAGTAAAGATACGCAAACGATGTAAAGATACTCAGTTTGAAAGAAACACACTCCCACACTTGCAAAACTCTTAAATTCAATAGAAACTCGAATCAGAAAACCATTCAGAAAGATACTCAAACGAGAATTGAAAATATACACAATTGGAATAGTAAAGATACGCAAACGATGTAAACATACTCAATTTGAAAGAAACACACTGCCACACTTGCAAAACTCTCAAATTCAATAGAAACTCGCATCAGAAAGCCTTACATAAAGATACTCAAACGACAATTGAAAAGATACACAATTGGAATAGTAAATATACGCAAACGATGTAAAGATACTCAGTTTGAAAGAAACACACTCCCACACTTGCAAAACTCTCAAATTCAATAGAAACTCGCATCAGAAAGCCGTTCAGAAAGATACTCAAACGAGAATTGAAAAGATACACAATTGGAATAGTAAAGATACGCAAACGATGTAAAGATACTCAGTTTGAAAGAAACACACTCCCACACCTGCAAAACTCTAAAATTCAATAGAAACTCGCATCAGAAAGCCTTACAGAAAGATACTCAAACGAGAATTGAAAAGATACACAATTGGAATAGTGAAGATACGCAAACGATGTAAACATACTCAATTTGAAAGAAACACACTGCCACACTTGCAAAACTCTCAAATTCAATAGAAACTCGCATCAGAAAGCCGTTCAGAAAGATACTCAAACGAGAATTGAAAAGATACACAATTGGAATAGTAAAGAAACGCAAACGATGTAAACATACTCAGTTTGAAAGAAACACACTCCCACACCTGCAAAACTCTCAAATTCAATAGAAACTCGCATCAGAAAGCCTTACAGAAAGATACTCAAACGAGAATTGAAAAGATACACAATTGGAATAGTAAAGATACGCAAACGATGTAAACATACTCAATTTGAAAGAAACACACTGCCACACTTGCAAAACTCTCAAATTTAATAGAAACTCGCATCAGAAAGCCTTACATAAAGATACTCAAACGAGAGTTGAAAAGATACACAATTGGAATAGTAAAGATACGCAAACGATGTAAAGATACTCAGTTTGAAAGAAACACACTCCCACACTTGCAAAACTCTCAAATTCAATAGAAACTCGCATCAGATAGACTTACAGAAAGGTACTCAAACGAGAATTGAATAGATACACAATTTGAATAGTAAAGATACGCAAGCGATGTAAAGATACTCAGTTTGAAGGAAACACACTCCCACACTTGTAAAACTCTCAAATTCAATAGAAACTCGCATCAGAAAGCCGTTCAGAAAGATACTCAAACGAGAATTGAAAAGATACACAATTTTAATAGTAAAGATACGCAAACGATGTAAAGATACTCAGTTTGAAAGAAACACACTCCCACACTTGCAAAACTCTTAAATTCAATAGAAACTCGAATCAGAAAACCATTCAGAAAGATACTCAAACGAGAATTGAAAATATACACAATTGGAATAGTAAAGATACGCAAACGATGTAAACATACTCAATTTGAAAGAAACACACTGCCACACTTGCAAAACTCTCAAATTCAATAGCAACTCGCATCAGAAAGCCTTACATAAAGATACTCAAACGACAATTGAAAAGATACACAATTGGAATAGTAAATATACGCAAACGATGTAAAGATACTCAGTTTGAAAGAAACACACTCCCACACTTGCAAAACTCTCAAATTCAATAGAAACTCGCATCAGAAAGCCGTTCAGAAAGATACTCAAACGAGAATTGAAAAGATACACAATTGGAATAGTAAAGATACGCAAACGATGTAAAGATACTCAGTTTGAAAGAAACACACTCCCACACCTGCAAAACTCTAAAATTCAATAGAAACTCGCATCAGAAAGCCTTACAGAAAGATACTCAAACGAGAATTGAAAAGATACACAATTGGAATAGTGAAGATACGCAAACGATGTAAACATACTCAATTTGAAAGAAACACACTGCCACACTTGCAAAACTCTCAAATTCAATAGAAACTCGCATCAGAAAGCCGTTCAGAAAGATACTCAAACGAGAATTGAAAAGATACACAATTGGAATAGTAAAGAAACGCAAACGATGTAAACATACTCAGTTTGAAAGAAACACACTCCCACACCTGCAAAACTCTCAAATTCAATAGAAACTCGCATCAGAAAGCCTTACAGAAAGATACTCAAACGAGAATTGAAAAGATACACAATTGGAATAGTAAAGATACGCAAACGATGTAAACATACTCAATTTGAAAGAAACACACTGCCACACTTGCAAAACTCTCAAATTTAATAGAAACTCGCATCAGAAAGGCTTACATAAAGATACTCAAACGAGAGTTGAAAAGATACACAATTGGAATAGTAAAGATACGCAAACGATGTAAAGATACTCAGTTTGAAAGAAACACACTCCCACACTTGCAAAACTCTCAAATTCAATAGAAACTCGCATCAGATAGACTTACAGAAAGGTACTCAAACGAGAATTGAATAGATACACAATTTGAATAGTAAAGATACGCAAGCGATGTAAAGATACTCAGTTTGAAAGAAACACACTCCCACACTTGTAAAACTCTCAAATTCAATAGAAACTCGCATCAGAAAGCCGTTCAGAAAGATACTCAAACGAGAATTGAAAAGATACACAATTTTAATAGTAAAGATACGCAAACGATGTAAAGATACTCAGTTTGAAAGAAACACACTCCCACACTTGCAAAACTCTTAAATTCAATAGAAACTCGAATCAGAAAACCATTCAGAAAGATACTCAAACGAGAATTGAAAATATACACAATTGGAATAGTAAAAGATACGCAAACGATGTAAACATACTCAATTTGAAAGAAAACACACTGCCACACTTGCAAAACTCTCAAATTCAATAGAAACCTCGCATCAGAAAGCCTTACATAAAGATACTCAAACGACAATTGAAAAGATACACAATTGCAATAGTAAAATATACGCAAACGATGTAAAGATTCTCAGTTTGAAAGAAACACACTCCCACACTTGCAAAACTCTCAAATTCAATAGAAACTCGCATCAGAAAGCCGTTCAGAAAGATACTCAAACGAGAATTGAAAAGATACACAATTGGAATAGTAAAGATACGCAAACGATGTAAAGATACTCAGTTTGAAAGAAACACACTCCCCACACCTGCAAAACTCTAAAATTCAATAGAAACTCGCTCATCAGAAAGCCTTACAGAAAGATACTCAAACGAGAATTGAAAAGATACACAATTGGAATAGTGAAGATACGCAAACGACTGTAAAACATACTCAATTTGAAAGAAACAAACACTGCCCACACTTGCCAAAACTCTCAAATTCAATAGAAACTCGCATCAGAAAGCCGTTCAGAAAGATACTCAAACGAGAATTGAAAAAGATACACAATTGGAATAGTAAAGAAACGCAAACGATGTAAACATACTCAGTTTGAAAAGAAACACACTCCCACACCTTGTCAAAACTCTCAAATTCAATAGAAACTCGCATCAGAAAGCCTTAAGAAAGATACTCAAACGAGAATTGAAAAGATACACAATTGGAATAGTAAAGATACGCAAACGATGTAAAACATACTCAATTTGAAAAGAAACACACTGCCACACTTGCAAAACTCTCAAATTTAATAGAAACTCGCATCAGAAAAGGCTTACATAAAGATACTCAAACGAGAGATTTGAAAAGATACACAATTGGAATAGTAAAGATACGCAAACGATGTAAAGATACTCAGTTTGAAAGAAACACACTCCCACACTTGCAAAAACTCTCAAATTCAATAGAAACTCGCATCAGATAGACTTACAGAAAGGAACTCAAACGAGAATTGAATAGATACACAATTTGAATAGTAAAGATACGCAAGCGATGTAAAGATACTCAGTTTGAAAGAAACACACTCCCCACACTTGTAAAACTCTCAAATTCAATAGAAAACTCGCATCAGAAAGCCGTTCAGAAAGATACTCAAACGAGAATTGAAAAGATACACAATTG